>NW_027412063.1:0-73780 GCF_047663935.1 Musca autumnalis
CAAAAGATCACCGGGCATGACTTTCCCAATACAAAAGATCACCGGGCATGACTTTCCCAGTACAAAAGATCACCGGGCATGACTTTCCCAATACAAAAGTTGACCGGGCATGACTTTCCCAGTACAAAAGTTCACCGGGCATGACTTTCCCAGTACAAAAGATCACCGGGCATGTTTTTCCCAATACAAAAGTTGACCGGGCATGACTTTCCCAGTACAAAAGATCACCGGGCATGACTTTCCCAATACAAAAGTTCACCGGGCATGACTTTCCCAATACAAAAGTTCACCGGGCATGACTTTCCCAGTACAAAAGATCACCGGGCATGACTTTCCCAATACAAAAGTTGACCGGGCATGACTTTCCCAATACAAAAGATCACCGGGCATGTTTTTCCCAATACAAAAGTTGACCGGGCATGACTTTCCCAGTACAAAAGTTGACCGGGCATGACTCTCCCAATACAAAAGTTCACCGGGCATGACTTTCCCAATACAAAAGTTGACCGGGCATGACTTTCCCAATACAAAAGTTCACCGGGCATGACTTTCCCAGTACAAAAGATCACCGGGCATGACTTTCCCAATACAAAAGTTCACCGGGCATGACTTTCCCAGTACAAAGATCACCGGGCATGACTTTCCCAATACAAAAGTTGACCGGGCATGACTTTCCCAATACAAAAGTTCACCGGGCATGACTTTCCCAATACAAAAGTTCACCGGAGATGACTTTTCCCATACAAAAGTTCACCGGAGATGACTTTTCCCATACAAAAGTTCACCAGAGATGACTTTCCCAATACAAAAGTTCACCGGAGATGACTTTCCCAATACAAAAGTTCACCGGGCATGACTTTTCCCATACAAAAGTTCGACGGAGATGACTTTCCCAATACAAAAGTTCACCGGAGATGACTTTTCCCATACAAAAGTTCACCGGAGATGACTTTCCCAATACAAAAGTTCACCGGAGATGACTTTCCCAATACAAAAGTTCACCGGGCATGACTTTCCCAATACAAAAGTTCACCGGAGATGACTTTCCCAATACAAAAGTTCACCGGGCATGACTTTCCCAATACAAAAGTTCACCGGAGATGACTTTCCCAATACAAAAGTTCACCGGGCATGACTTTCCCAATACAAAAGTTCACCGGAGATGACTTTCCCAATACAAAAGTTCACCGGGCATGACTTTCCCAATATAAAAGTTCACCGGGCATGACTTTCCCAATACAAAAGTTCACCGGAGATGACTTTCCCAATACAAAAGTTCACCGGGCATGACTTTCCCAATACAAAAGTTCACCGGAGATGATTTTCCCAATACAAAAGTTCACCGGGCATGACTTTCCCAATACAAAAGTTCACCGGAGATGACTTTTCCCATACAAAAGTTCACCGGAGATGACTTTCCCAATACAAAAGTTCACCGGAGATGACTTTTCCCATACAAAAGTTCACCGGAGATGACTTTCCCAATACAAAAGTTCACCGGGCATGACTTTCCCAAAACAAAAGTTCACCGGGCATGACTTTCCCAATACAAAAGTTCACCGGAGATGACTTTCCCAATACAAAAGTTGACCGGGCATGACTTTCCCAATACAAAAGTTGACCGGGCATGACTTTCCAAATACAAAAGTTCACCGGGCATGACTTTCCCAATACAAAAGTTCACCGGGCATGACTTTCCCAGTACAAAAGATCACCGGGCATGACTTTCCCAATACAAAAGTTGACCGGGCATGACTTTCCCAATACAAAAGTTCACCGGGCATGACTTTCCCAATACAAAAGTTGACCGGGCATGACTTTCCCAATACAAAAGTTCACCGGGCATGACTTTCCCAGTACAAAAGATCACCGGGCATGACTTTCCCAATACAAAAGTTCACCGGGCATGACTTTCCCAGTACAAAAGATCACCGGGCATGACTTTCCCAATACAAAAGTTTACCGGGCGTGACTTTCCCAGTTCACCGGAGATGACTTTCCCAATACAAAAGTTCACCGGGCATGACTTTCCCATACAAAAGTTCACCGGGCATGACTTTCCCAGTACAAAAGATCACCGGGCATGACTTTCCCAATACAAAAGTTGACCGGGCATGACTTTCCCAATACAAAAGTTCACCGGGCATGACTTTCCCAATACAAAAGTTGACCGGGCATGACTTTCCCAATACAAAAGTTCACCGGGCATGACTTTCCCAGTACAAAAGATCACCGGGCATGACTTTCCCAATACAAAAGTTCACCGGGCATGACTTTCCCAGTACAAAAGATCACCGGGCATGACTTTCCCAATACAAAAGTTTACCGGGCGTGACTTTCCCAGTACAAAAGATCACCGGGCATGACTTTCCCAATACAAAAGATCACCGGGCATGACTTTCCCAGTACAAAAGATCACCGGGCATGACTTTCCCAATACAAAAGTTGACCGGGCATGACTTTCCCAGTACAAAAGTTCACCGGGCATGACTTTCCCAGTACAAAAGATCACCGGGCATGTTTTTCCCAATACAAAAGTTGACCGGGCATGACTTTCCCAGTACAAAAGATCACCGGGCATGACTTTCCCAATACAAAAGTTCACCGGGCATGACTTTCCCAATACAAAAGTTCACCGGGCATGACTTTCCCAGTACAAAAGATCACCGGGCATGACTTTCCCAATACAAAAGTTGACCGGGCATGACTTTCCCAATACAAAAGATCACCGGGCATGTTTTTCCCAATACAAAAGTTGACCGGGCATGACTTTCCCAGTACAAAAGTTGACCGGGCATGACTCTCCCAATACAAAAGTTCACCGGGCATGACTTTCCCAATACAAAAGTTGACCGGGCATGACTTTCCCAATACAAAAGTTCACCGGGCATGACTTTCCCAGTACAAAAGATCACCGGGCATGACTTTCCCAATACAAAAGTTCACCGGGCATGACTTTCCCAGTACAAAAGATCACCGGGCATGACTTTCCCAATACAAAAGTTGACCGGGCATGACTTTCCCAATACAAAAGTTCACCGGGCATGACTTTCCCAATACAAAAGTTCACCGGAGATGACTTTTCCCATACAAAAGTTCACCGGAGATGACTTTTCCCATACAAAAGTTCACCAGAGATGACTTTCCCAATACAAAAGTTCACCGGAGATGACTTTCCCAATACAAAAGTTCACCGGGCATGACTTTTCCCATACAAAAGTTCGACGGAGATGACTTTCCCAATACAAAAGTTCACCGGAGATGAACTTTTCCCATACAAAAGTTCACCGGAGATGACTTTCCCAATACAAAAGTTCACCGGAGATGACTTTCCCAATACAAAAGTTCACCGGGCATGACTTTCCCAATACAAAAGTTCACCGGAGATGACTTTCCCAATACAAAAGTTCACCGGGCATGACTTTCCCAATACAAAAGTTCACCGGAGATGACTTTCCCAATACAAAAGTTCACCGGGCATGACTTTCCCAATACAAAAGTTCACCGGAGATGACTTTCCCAATACAAAAGTTCACCGGGCATGACTTTCCCAATATAAAAGTTCACCGGGCATGACTTTCCCAATACAAAAGTTCACCGGAGATGACTTTCCCAATACAAAAGTTCACCGGGCATGACTTTCCCAATACAAAAGTTCACCGGAGATGATTTTCCCAATACAAAAGTTCACCGGGCATGACTTTCCCAATACAAAAGTTCACCGGAGATGACTTTTCCCATACAAAAGTTCACCGGAGATGACTTTCCCAATACAAAAGTTCACCGGAGATGACTTTTCCCATACAAAAGTTCACCGGAGATGACTTTCCCAATACAAAAGTTCACCGGGCATGACTTTCCCAAAACAAAAGTTCACCGGGCATGACTTTCCCAATACAAAAGTTCACCGGAGATGACTTTCCCAATACAAAAGTTGACCGGGCATGACTTTCCCAATACAAAAGTTGACCGGGCATGACTTTCCAAATACAAAAGTTCACCGGGCATGACTTTCCCAATACAAAAGTTCACCGGGCATGACTTTCCCAGTACAAAAGATCACCGGGCATGACTTTCCCAATACAAAAGTTGACCGGGCATGACTTTCCCAATACAAAAGTTCACCGGGCATGACTTTCCCAATACAAAAGTTGACCGGGCATGACTTTCCCAATACAAAAGTTCACCGGGCATGACTTTCCCAGTACAAAAGATCACCGGGCATGACTTTCCCAATACAAAAGTTCACCGGGCATGACTTTCCCAGTACAAAAGATCACCGGGCATGACTTTCCCAATACAAAAGTTTACCGGGCGTGACTTTCCCAGTACAAAAGATCACCGGGCATGACTTTCCCAATACAAAAGATCACCGGGCATGACTTTCCCAGTACAAAAGATCACCGGGCATGACTTTCCCAATACAAAAGTTGACCGGGCATGACTTTCCCAGTACAAAAGTTCACCGGGCATGACTTTCCCAGTACAAAAGATCACCGGGCATGTTTTTCCCAATACAAAAGTTGACCGGGCATGACTTTCCCAGTACAAAAGATCACCGGGCATGACTTTCCCAATACAAAAGTTCACCGGGCATGACTTTCCCAATACAAAAGCTCACCGGGCATGACTTTCCCAATACAAAAGTTCACCGGAGATGACTTTCCCAATACAAAAGTTCACCGGGCATGACTTTTCCCATACAAAAGTTCAACGGGCATGACTTTTCCCATACAAAAGTTCACCGGAGATGACTTTCCCAATACAAAAGTTCACCGGAGATGACTTTTCCCATACAAAAGTTCACCGGAGATGACTTTCCCAATACAAAAGTTCACCGGAGATGACTTTTCCCATACAAAAGTTCACCGGAGATGACTTTCCCAATACAAAAGTTCACCGGAGATGACTTTTCCCAATACAAAAGTTCACCGGAGATGACTTTTCCCATACAAAAGTTCACCGGAGATGACTTTCCCAAAACAAAAGTTCACCGGGCATGACTTTCCCAATACAAAAGTTCACCGGAGATGACTTTCCCAATACAAAAGTTCACCGGAGATGACTTTTCCCATACAAAAGTTCACCGGGCATGACTTTCCCAATACAAAAGTTCACCGGAGATGACTTTCCCAATACAAAAGTTCACCGGAGATGACTTTTCCCATACAAAAGTTCACCGGAGATGACTTTCCCAATACAAAAGTTCACCGGAGATGACTTTCCCAATACAAAAGTTCACCGGAGATGACTTTTCCCATAGAAAAGTTCACCGGAGATGACTTTCCCAATACAAAAGTTCACCGGAGATGACTTTTCCCATACAAAAGTTCACCGGAGATGACTTTTCCCATACAGAAGTTCACCGGAGATGACTTTCCCAATACAAAAGTTCACCGGAGATGACTTTCCCAATACAAAAGTTCACCGGAGATGACTTTTCCCATACAAAAGTTCACCGGAGATGACTTTCCCAATACAAAAGTTCACCGGAGATGACTTTCCCAATACAAAAGTTCACCGGAGATGACTTTCCCAATACAAAAGTTCACCGGGCATGACTTTCCCAAAACAAAAGTTCACCGGAGATGACTTTTCCCATACAAAAGTTCACCGGAGATGACTTTCGCAATACAAAAGTTCACCGGAGATGACTTTTCCCATACAAAAGTTCACCGGAGATGACTTTCCCAATACAAAAGTTCACCGGAGATGACTTTTCCCATACAAAAGTTCACCGGAGATGACTTTCCCAATACAAAAGTTCACCGGAGATGACTTTCCCAATACAAAAGTTCACCGGGCATGACTTTCCCAATACAAAAGTTCACCGGAGATGACTTTCCCAATACAAAAGTTCACCGGAGATGACTTTTCCCATACAAAAGTTCACCGGAGATGACTTTCCCAATACAAAAGTTCACCGGAGATGACTTTCCCAATACAAAAGTTCACCGGGCATGGCTTTCCCATACAAAAGTTCACCGGGCATGACTTTCCCAGTACAAAAGATCACCGGGCATGACTTTCCCAATACAAAAGTTGACCGGGCATGACTTTCCCAATACAAAAGTTCACCGGGCATGACTTTCCCAATACAAAAGTTGACCGGGCATGACTTTCCCAATACAAAAGTTCACCGGGCATGACTTTCCCAGTACAAAAGATCACCGGGCATGACTTTCCCAATACAAAAGTTCACCGGGCATGACTTTCCCAGTACAAAAGATCACCGGGCATGACTTTCCCAATACAAAAGTTTACCGGGCGTGACTTTCCCAGTACAAAAGATCACCGGGCATGACTTTCCCAATACAAAAGATCACCGGGCATGACTTTCCCAGTACAAAAGATCACCGGGCATGACTTTCCCAATACAAAAGTTGACCGGGCATGACTTTCCCAGTACAAAAGTTCACCGGGCATGACTTTCCCAGTACAAAAGATCACCGGGCATGTTTTTCCCAATACAAAAGTTGCCCGGGCATGACTTTCCCAGTACAAAAGATCACCGGGCATGACTTTCCCAATACAAAAGTTCACCGGGCATGACTTTCCCAATACAAAAGTTCACCGGGCATGACTTTCCCAGTACAAAAGATCACCGGGCATGACTTTCCCAATACAAAAGTTGACCGGGCATGACTTTCCCAATACAAAAGATCACCGGGCATGTTTTTCCCAATACAAAAGTTGACCGGGCATGACTTTCCCAGTACAAAAGTTGACCGGGCATGACTCTCCCAATACAAAAGTTCACCGGGCATGACTTTCCCAATACAAAAGTTGACCGGGCATGACTTTCCCAATACAAAAGTTCACCGGGCATGACTTTCCCAGTACAAAAGATCACCGGGCATGACTTTCCCAATACAAAAGTTCACCGGGCATGACTTTCCCAGTACAAAAGATCACCGGGCATGACTTTCCCAATACAAAAGTTGACCGGGCATGACTTTCCCAATACAAAAGTTCACCGGGCATGACTTTCCCAATACAAAAGTTCACCGGAGATGACTTTTCCCATACAAAAGTTCACCGGAGATGACTTTTCCCATACAAAAGTTCACCGGAGATGACTTTCCCAATACAAAAGTTCACCGGAGATGACTTTCCCAATACAAAAGTTCACCGGGCATGACTTTTCCCATACAAAAGTTCACCGGAGATGACTTTCCCAATACAAAAGTTCACCGGAGATGACTTTTCCCATACAAAAGTTCACCGGAGATGACTTTCCCAATACAAAAGTTCACCGGAGATGACTTTCCCAATACAAAAGTTCACCGGGCATGACTTTCCCAATACAAAAGTTCACCGGAGATGACTTTCCCAATACAAAAGTTCACCGGGCATGACTTTCCCAATACAAAAGTTCACCGGAGATGACTTTCCCAATACAAAAGTTCACCGGGCATGACTTTCCCAATACAAAAGTTCACCGGAGATGACTTTCCCAATACAAAAGTTCACCGGGCATGACTTTCCCAATATAAAAGTTCACCGGCATGACTTTCCCAATACAAAAGTTCACCGGAGATGACTTTCCCAATACAAAAGTTCACCGGGCATGACTTTCCCAATACAAAAGTTCACCGGAGATGATTTTCCCAATACAAAAGTTCACCGGGCATGACTTTCCCAATACAAAAGTTCACCGGAGATGACTTTTCCCATACAAAAGTTCACCGGAGATGACTTTCCCAAT
Organism: Musca autumnalis; assembly: GCF_047663935.1. Lineage (NCBI taxonomy): Eukaryota > Metazoa > Arthropoda > Insecta > Diptera > Muscidae > Musca > Musca autumnalis. The sequence goes on from NW_027412063.1 coordinate 7,709, forward strand.
ACAAAAGTTCACCGGAGATGACTTTTCCCATACAAAAGTTCACCGGAGATGACTTCCCAATACAAAAGTTCACCGGGCATGACTTTCCCAAAACAAAAGTTCACCGGGCATGACTTTCCCAATACAAAAGTTCACCGGAGATGACTTTCCCAATACAAAAGTTCACCGGAGATGACTTTTCCATACAAAAGTTCACCGGAGATGACTTTCCCAATACAAAGTTCACCGGAGATGACTTTCCCAATACAAAAGTTCACCGGAGATGACTTTTCCCATACAAAAGTTCACCGGAGATGACTTTCCCAATACAAAAGTTCACCGGAGATGACTTTTCCCATACAAAAGTTCACCGGAGATGACTTTCCCAATACAAAAGTTCACCGGAGATGACTTTCCCAATACAAAAGTTCACCGGAGATGACTTTTCCCATACAAAAGTTCACCGGAGATGACTTTCCCAATACAAAAGTTCACCGGAGATGACTTTCCCAATACAAAAGTTCACCGGGCATGACTTTTCCAATATAAAAGTTTACCGGAGATGACTTTCCCAATACAAAAGTTCACCGGAGATGACTTTTCCCATACAAAAGTTCACCGGGCATGACTTTCCCAATACAATAGTTCACCGGGCATGACTTTCCCAATACAAAAGTTCACCGGGCATGACTTTTCCAATATAAAAGTTCACCGGAGATGACTTTCCCAATACAAAAGTTCACCGGGCATGACTTTCCCAATACAAAAGTTCACCGGGCATGACTTTCCCAATACAAAAGTTCACCGGAGATGACTTTCCCAATACAAAAGTTCACCGGGCATGACTTTCCCAATACAAAAGTTCACCGGGCATGACTTTCCCAATACAATAGTTCACCGGGCATGACTTTCCAATACAAAAGTTCACCGGGCATGACTTTTCCAATATAAAAGATCACCGGAGATGACTTTCCTAATACAAAAGTTCACCGGAGATGACTTTTCCCATACAAAAGTTCACCGGAGATGACTTTCCCAATATAAAAGTTCACCGGGCATGACTTTTCCCATACAAAAGTTCACCGGGCATGACTTTCCCAATACAAAAGTTCACCGGAGATGACTTTCCAATACAAAAGTTCACCGGAGATGACTTTTCCATTCAAAAGTTCACCGGAGATGACTTTCCCAATACAAAAGTTCACCGGGCATGACTTTCCCAATACAAAAGTTCACCGGAGATGACTTTTCCCATACAAAAGTTCACCGGAGCTGACTTTCCCAATACAAAAGTTCACCGGAGATGACTTTCCCAATACAAAAGTTCACCGGAGATGACTTTCCCATACAAAAGTTCACCGGAGATGACTTTCCCAATACAAAAGTTCACCGGAGATGACTTTTCCCATACAAAAGTTCACCGGAGATGACTTTCCCAATACAAAAGTTCACCGGAGATGACTTTCCCAATACAAAAGTTCACCGGAGATGACTTTCCCAATACAAAAGTTCACCGGAGATGACTTTTCCCATACAAAAGTTCACCGGAGATGACTTTCCCAATACAAAAGTTCACCGGAGATGACTTTCCCAATACAAAAGTTCACCGGGCATGACTTTCCCAATACAAAAGTTCACCGGAGATGACTTTCCCAATACAAGAGTTCACCGGAGATGACTTTCCCAATACAAAAGTTCACCGGGCATGACTTTCCCAATACAAAAGTTCACCGGAGATGACTTTTCCCATACAAAAGTTCACCGGAGATGACTTTTCCCATACAAAAGTTCACCGGAGATGACTTTCCCAATATAAAAGTTCACCGGGCATGACTTTCCCAATACAAAAGTTCACCGGAGATGACTTTCCCAATACAAAAGTTCACCGGAGATGACTTTCCCAATACAAAAGTTCACCGGGCATGACTTTCCCAATACAAAAGTTCACCGGAGATGACTTTTCCCATACAAAAGTTCACCGGAGATGACTTTTCCCATACAAAAGTTCACCGGAGATGACTTTTCCCATACAAAAGTTCACCGAGATGACTTTCCCAATACAAAAGTTCACCGGAGATGACTTTCCCAATACAAAAGTTCACCGGAGATGACTTTCCCAATACAAAAGTTCACCGGGCATGACTTTCCCAATACAAAAGTTCACCGGAGATGACTTTCCCAATACAAAAGTTCACCGGGCATGACTTTCCCAAAACAAAAGTTCACCGGGCATGACTTTCCCAATACAAAAGTTCACCGGAGATGACTTTTCCCATACAAAAGTTCAACGGGCATGACTTTCCCAATACAAAAGTTCACCGGGCACGACTTTCCCAATACAAAAGTTCACCGGGCATGACTTTCCCAATACAAAAGTTCACCGGGCATGACTTTCCCAATACAAAAGTTCACCGGGCATGACTTTCCCAATACAAAAGTTCACCGGAGATGACTTTTCCCATACAAAAGTTCACCGGAGATGACTTTCCCAATACAAAAGTTCACCGGAGATGACTTTCCCAATACAAAAGTTCACCGGAGATGACTTTTCCCATACAAAAGTTCACCGGAGATGATTTTTTCCATACAAAAGTTCACCGGAGATGACTTTCCCAATACAAAAGTTCACCGGGCATGACTTTCCCAATACAAAAATTCACCGGAGATGATTTTTCCCATACAAAAGTTCACCGGAGATGACTTTCCCAATACAAAAGTTCACCGGAGATGACTTTTCCCATACAAAAGTTCACCGGGCATGACTTTCCCAATACAAAAGTTCACCGGAGATGACTTTCCCAATACAAAAGTTCACCGGAGATGACTTTTCCCATACAAAAGTTCACCGGAGATGACTTTCCCAATACAAAAGTTCACCGGAGATGACTTTCCCAATACAAAAGTTCACCGGAGATGACTTTTCCCATACAAAAGTTCACCGGAGATGACTTTTCCCATACAAAAGTTCACCGGAGATGACTTTCCCAATACAAAAGTTCACCGGAGATGACTTTTCCCATACAAAAGTTCACCGGAGATGACTTTCCCAAAACAAAAGTTCACCGGAGATGACTTTCCCAATACAAAAGTTCACCGGAGATGACTTTTCCCATACAAAAGTTCACCGGAGATGACTTTTCCCATACAAAAGTTCACCGGAGATGACTTTCCCAATACAAAAGTTCACCGGAGATGACTTTTCCCATACAAAAGTTCACCGGAGATGACTTTTCCCATACAAAAGTTCACCGGGCATGACTTTCCCAATACAAAAGTTCACCGGGCACGACTTTCCCAATACAAAAGTTCACCGGAGATGACTTTCCCAATACAAAAGTTCACCGGAGATGACTTTTCCCATACAAAAGTTCACCGGAGATGACTTTCCCAATACAAAAGTTCACCGGGCATGACTTTCCCAATACAAAAGTTCACCGGAGATGATTTTTCCCATACAAAAGTTCACTGGAGATGACTTTCCCAATACAAATGTTCACCGGAGATGACTTTTCCCATACAAAAGTTCACCGGAGATGACTTTCCCAATACAAAAGTTCACCGGGCATGACTTTCCCAATACAAAGTTCACCGGGCATGACTTTCCCAATACAATAGTTCACCGGGCATGACTTTCCCAATACAAAAGTTCACCGGGCATGACTTTTCCAATATAAAAGTTCAGCGGAGATGACTTTCCCAATACAAAAGTTCACCGGAGATGACTTTTCCCATACAAAAGTTCACCGGGCATGACTTTCCCAATACAAAAGTTCACCGGAGATGACTTTCCCAATACAAAAGTTCACCGGAGATGACTTTTCCCATACAAAAGTTCACCGGAGATGACTTTCCCAATACAAAAGTTCACCGGAGATGACTTTCCCAACACAAAAGTTCACCGGAGATGACTTTTCCCATACAAAAGTTCACCGGAGATGACTTTTCCCATACAAAAGTTCACCGGAGATGACTTTCCCAATATAAAAGTTCACCGGGCATGACTTTCCCAATACAAAAGTTCACCGGAGATGACTTTTCCCATACAAAAGTTCACCGGGCATGACTTTCCCAATACAAAAGTTCACCGGAGATGACTTTCCCAATACAAAAGTTCACCGGAGATGACTTTCCCAATACAAAAGTTCACCGGAGATGACTTTCCCAATACAAAAGTTCACCGGAGATGACTTTTCCCATACAAAAGTTCACCGGAGATGACTTTCCCAATACAAAAGTTCACCGGAGATGACTTTTCCCATACAAAAGTTCACCGGAGATGACTTTCCCAATACAAAAGTTCACCGGAGATGACTTTCCCAATACAAAAGGTTCACCGGGCATGACTTTCCCAATACAAAAGTTCACCGGAGATGACTTTTCCCATACAAAAGTTCACCGGAGATGACTTTCCCAATACAAAAGTTCACCGGAGATGACTTTTCCCATACAAAAGTTCACCGGAGATGACTTTCCCAATACAAAAGTTCACCGGAGATGACTTTTCCCATACAAAAGTTCACCGGGCATGACTTTCCCAATACAAAAGTTCACCGGGCATGACTTTCCCAATACAAAAGTTAACCGGAGATGACTTTCCCAATACAAAAGTTCACCGGAGATGACTTTCCTAATACAAAAGTTCACCGGAGATGACTTTCCCAATACAAAAGTTCACCGGAGATGACTTTCCCAATACAAAAGTTCACCGGAGATGACTTTTCCCATACAAAAGTTCACCGGAGATGACTTTCCCATACAAAAGTTCACCGGAGATGACTTTTCCCATACAAAAGTTCACTGGGCATGACTTTCCAATACAAAAGTTCACCGGGCATGACTTTCCCAATACAAAAGTTCACCGGAGATGACTTTCCCAATACAAAAGTTCACCGGAGATGACTTTTCCCATACAAAAGTTCACCGGAGATGACTTTCCCAATATAAAAGTTCACCGGGCATGACTTTCCCAATACAAAAGTTCACCGGAGATGACTTTCCCAATACAAAAGTTCACCGGAGATGACTTTTCCCATACAAAAGTTCACCGGAGATGACTTTCCCAATACAAAAGTTCACCGGAGATGACTTTTCCCATACAAAAGTTCACCGGAGATGACTTTCCCAATACAAAAGTTCACCGGAGATGACTTTCCCAATACAAAAGTTCACCGGAGATGACTTTCCCAATACAAAAGTTCACCGGAGATGACTTTTCCCACATACAAAAGTTCACCGGAGATGACTTTTCCCATACAAAAGTTCAACCGGAGATGACTTTCCCAATACAAAAGTTCACCGGAGATGACTTTTCCCATACAAAAGTTCACCGGAGATGACTTTCCCAATACAAAAGTTCACCGGAGATGACTTTCCCATACAAAAGTTCACCGGGCATGACTTTCCCAATACAAAAGTTCACCGGGCATGACTTTCCCAATACAAAAGTTCACCGGGCATGACTTTCCCAATACAAAAGTTCACCGGGGATGACTTTCCCAATACAAAAGTTCACCGGAGATGACTTTTCCCATACAAAAGTTCACCGGAGATGACTTTCCCAATATAAAAGTTCACCGGGCATGACTTTCCCAATACAAAAGTTCACCGAGATGACTTTTCCCATACAAAAGTTCACCGGGCATGACTTTCCCAATACAAAAGTTCACCGGAGATGACTTTTCCCATACAAAAGTTCACCGGAGATGACTCTCCCAATACAAAAGTTCACCGGAGATGACTTTTCCCATACAAAAGTTCACCGGGCATGACTTTCCCAATACAAAAGTTCACCGGGCATGACTTTCCCAATACAAAGTTCACCGGGCATGACTTTCCCAATACAAAAGTTCACCGGAGATGACTTTCCAATACAAAAGTTCACCGGAGATGACTTTTCCCATAAAAAGTTCACCGGAGATAACTTTCCCAATATAAAAGTTCACCGGGCATGACTTTCCCAATACAAAAGTTCACCGGAGATGACTTTTCCCATACAAAAGTTCACCGGAGATGACTTTCCCAATACAAAAGTTCACCGGGCATGACTTTCCCAATACAAAAGTTCACCGGAGATGATTTTTCCCATACAAAAGTTCACCGGAGATGACTTTCCCAATACAAAAGTTCACCGGAGATGACTTTTCCCATACAAAAGTTCACCGGAGATGACTTTCCCAATACAAAAGTTCACCGGGCATGACTTTCCCAATACAAAAGTTCACCGGCATGACTTTCCCAATACAATAGTTCACCGGGCATGACTTTCCCAATACAAAAGTTCACCGGGCATGACTTTTCCAATATAAAAGTTCACCGGAGATGACTTTCCCAATACAAAAGTTCACCGGAGATGACTTTTCCCATACAAAAGTTCACCGGGCATGACTTTCCCAATACAATAGTTCACCGGGCATGACTTTCCCAATACAAAAGTTCACCGGGCATGACTTTTCCAATATAAAAGTTCACCGGAGATGACTTTCCCAATACAAAAGTTCACCGGGCATGACTTTCCCAATACAAAAGTTCACCGGGCATGACTTTCCCAATACAAAAGTTCACCGGAGATGACTTTCCCAATACAAAAGTTCACCGGAGATGACTTTTCCCATACAAAAGTTCACCGGAGATGACTTTCCCAATACAAAAGTTCACCGGAAATGACTTTTCCCATACAAAAGTTCACCGGAGATGACTTTCCCAATACAAAAGTTCACCGGAGATGACTTTTCCCATACAAAAGTTCACCGGAGATGACTTTCCCAATACAAAAGTTCACCGGAGATGACTTTTCCCATACAAAAGTTCACCGGAGATGACTTTCCCAATACAAAAGTTCACCGGAGATGACTTTTCCCATACAAAAGTTCACCGGAGATGACTTTTCCCATACAAAAGTTCACCGGAGATGACTTTCCCAATACAAAAGTTCACCGGAGATGACTTTTCCCATACAAAAGTTCACCGGAGATGACTTTTCCCATACAAAAGTTCACCGGAGATGACTTTCCCAATACAAAAGTTCACCGGAGATGACTTTTCCCATACAAAAGTTCACCGGAGATGACTTTTCCCATACAAAAGTTCACCGGAGATGACTTTCCCAATACAAAAGTTCACCGGAGATGACTTTTCCCATACAAAAGTTCACCGGAGATGACTTTCCCAATACAAAAGTTCACCGGGCATGACTTTCCCAAAACAAAAGTTCACCGGGCATGACTTTCCCAATACAAAAGTTCACCGGAGATGACTTTTCCCATACAAAAGTTCACCGGAGATGACTTTCCCAATACAAAAGTTCACCGGGCATGACTTTCCCAAAACAAAAGTTCACCGGGCATGACTTTCCCAATACAAAAGTTCACCGGAGATGACTTTCCCAATACAAAAGTTCACCGGAGATGACTTTCCCAATACAAAAGTTCACCGGAGATGACTTTTCCCATACAAAAGTTCACCGGAGATGACTTTCCCAATATAAAAGTTCACCGGGCATGACTTTCCCAAAACAAAAGTTCACCGGGCATGACTTTCCCAATATAAAAGTTCACCGGGCATGACTTTCCCAATACAAAAGTTCACCGGAGATGACTTTTCCCATACAAAAGTTCACCGGAGATGACTTTTCCCATACAAAAGTTCACCGGAGATGACTTTCCCAATACAAAAGTTCACCGGAGATGACTTTTCCCATACAAAAGTTCACCGGGCATGACTTTCCCAATACAAAAGTTCACCGGGCATGACTTTCCCAATACAAAAGTTCACCGGGCATGACTTTGTGGAGTTTTTTTTTTTTCTTTTTCTTTTTTTCTCCCATCGGACGCCTCCCCAGGTGGTGGATAGGGAAAAGCTCATCAGATATGACGGGTACCGCAAAAATAAAATATGTGGGGCGAACCAAAAAAATAAAAGGAAAAAAAGGCAGCGTCTGATCGAGATTCGGCGGCAGCAAACAGCGTCTGTACTCCATTGGAGCGGCTGAATATATAGACGGAAAACTATAAACCCTTCAGAAGGCAACGGGAAACCACTGAAGTAACATCCCTTGAAAATCGTACACCGGGCATGACTTTTCCAATATAAAAGTTCACCGGAGATGACTTTCCCAATACAAAAGTTCACCGGAGATGACTTTCCCAATACAAAAGTTCACCGGAGATGACTTTTCCCATACAAAAGTTCACCGGGCATGACTTTCCCAATACAATAGTTCACCGGGCATGACTTTCCCAATACAAAAGTTCACCGGGCATGACTTTTCCAATATAAAAGTTCACCGGAGATGACTTTCCCAATACAAAAGTTCACCGGGCATGACTTTCCCAATACAAAAGTTCACCGGGCATGACTTTCCCAATACAAAAGTTCGCCGGAGATGACTTTCCCAATTCAAAAGTTCACCGGGCATGACTTTCCCAATACAAAAGTTCACCGGGCATGACTTTCCCAATACAATAGTTCACCGGGCATGACTTTCCCAATACAAAAGTTCACCGGGCATGACTTTTCCAATATAAAAGTTCACCGGGCATGACTTTCCCAAAACAAAAGTTCACCGGAGATGACTTTTCCCATACAAAAGTTCACCGGGCATGACTTTCCCAATACAAAAGTTCATCGGAGATGACTTTTCCCATACAAAAGTTCACCGGAGATGACTTTCCCAATACAAAAGTTCACCGGAGATGACTTTTCCCATACAAAAGTTCACCGGGCATGACTTTCCCAATACAAAAGTTCACCGGGCATGACTTTCCCAATACAAAAGTTCACCGGGCATGACTTTCCCAATACAAAAGTTCACCGGAGATGACTTTCCCAATACAAAAGTTCACCGGAGATGACTTTTCCCATACAAAAGTTCACCGGAGATGACTTTCCCAATATAAAAGTTCACCGGGCATGACTTCCCAATACAAAAGTTCACCGGAGATGACTTTTCCCATACAAAAGTTCACCGGAGATGACTTTCCCAATACAAAAGTTCACCGGGCATGACTTTCCCAATACAAAAGTTCACCGGAGATGATTTTTCCCATACAAAAGTTCACCGGAGATGACTTTCCCAATACAAAAGTTCACCGGAGATGACTTTTCCCATACAAAAGTTCACCGGAGATGACTTTCCCAATACAAAAGTTCACCGGGCATGACTTTCCCAATACAAAAGTTCACCGGGCATGACTTTCCCAATACAATAGTTCACCGGGCATGACTTTCCCAATACAAAAGTTCACCGGGCATGACTTTTCCAATATAAAAGTTCACCGGAGATGACTTTCCCAATACAAAAGTTCACCGGAGATGACTTTTCCCATACAAAAGTTCACCGGGCATGACTTTCCCAATACAATAGTTCACCGGGCATGACTTTCCCAATACAAAAGTTCACCGGGCATGACTTTTCCAATATAAAAGTTCACCGGAGATGACTTTCCCAATACAAAAGTTCACCGGGCATGACTTTCCCAATACAAAAGTTCACCGGGCATGACTTTCCCAATACAAAAGTTCACCGGAGATGACTTTTCCCATACAAAAGGTCACCGGAGATGACTTTCCCATACAAAAGTTCACCGGAGATGACTTTCCCAATACAAAAGTTCACCGGAGATGACTTTCCCAATACAAAAGTTCACCGGAGATGACTTTTCCCATACAAAAGTTCACCGGAGATGACTTTCCCAATACAAAAGTTCACCGGAGATGACTTTCCCAATACAAAAGTTCACCGGAGATGACTTTTCCCATACAAAAGTTCACCGGAGATGACTTTCCCAATACAAAAGTTCACCGGAGATGACTTTCCCAATACAAAAGTTCACCGGAGATGACTTTTCCCATACAAAAGTTCACCGGAGATGACTTTCCCAATACAAAAGTTCACCGGAGATGACTTTCCCAATACAAAAGTTCACCGGGCATGACTTTCCCAATACAAAAGTTCACCGGAGATGACTTTTCCCATACAAAAGGTCACCGGAGATGACTTTCCCATACAAAAGTTCACCGGAGATGACTTTCCCAATACAAAAGTTCACCGGAGATGACTTTCCCAATACAAAAGTTCACCGGAGATGACTTTCCCAATACAAAAGTTCACCGGAGATGACTTTTCCCATACAAAAGTTCACCGGAGATGACTTTTCCCATACAAAAGTTCACCGGAGATGACTTTCCCAATACAAAAGTTCACCGGAGATGACTTCACCGGGCATGACTTTCCCAATACAAAAGTTCACCGGGCATGACTTTCCCAATACAAAAGTTCACCGGAGATGACTTTTCCCATACAAAAGTTCACCGGAGATGACTTTCCCAATACAAAAGTTCACCGGAGATGACTTTTCCCATACAAAAGTTCACCGGAGATGACTTTCCCAATACAAAAGTTCACCGGAGATGACTTTTCCCATACAAAAGTTCACCGGAGATGACTTTCCCAATACAAAAGTTCACCGGAGATGACTTTTCCTATACAAAAGTTCACCGGAGATGACTTTTCCCATACAAAAGTTCACCGGAGATGACTTTTCCCATACAAAAGTTCACCGGGCATGACTTTCCCAATACAAAAGTTCACCGGGCATGACTTTCCCAATACAAAAGTTCACCGGAGATGACTTTCCCAATACAAAAGTTCACCGGAGATGACTTTTCCCATACAAAAGTTCACCGGAGATGACTTTCCCAATACAAAAGTTCACCGGAGATGACTTTCCCAATACAAAAGTTCACCGGGCATGACTTTCCCAATACAATAGTTCACCGGGCATGACTTTCCCAATACAAATGTTCTCCGGGCATGACTTTTCCAATATAAAAGTTCACCGGAGATGACTTTCCCAATACAAAAGTTCACCGGAGATGACTTTTCCCATACAAAAGTTCACCGGGCATGACTTTCCCAGTACAATAGTTCACCGGGCATGACTTTCCCAATACAAAAGTTCACCGGGCATGACTTTTCCAATATAAAAGTTCACCGGAGATGACTTTCCCAATACAAAAGTTCACCGGGCATGGCTTTCCCAATACAAAAGTTCACCGGGCATGACTTTCCCAATACAAAAGTTCACCGGAGATGACTTTCCCAATACAAAAGTTCACCGGAGATGACTTTTCCCATACAAAAGTTCACCGGAGATGACTTTCCCAATACAAAAGTTCACCGTGCATGACTTTCCCAATACAAAAGTTGACCGGAGATGATTTTTCCCATACAAAAGTTCACCGGGCATGACTTTCCCAATACAAAAGTTCACCGGGCATGACTTTTCCAATATAAAAGTTCACCGGAGATGACTTTCCCAATACAAAAGTTCACCGGGCATGACATTCCCAATACAAAAGTTCACCGGGCATGACTTTCCCAATACAAAAGTTCACCGGAGATGACTTTCCCAATACAAAAGTTCACCGGAGATGACTTTTCCCATACAAAAGTTCACCGGAGATGACTTTCCCAATACAAAAGTTCACCGGGCATGACTTTTCCAATATAAAAGTTCACCGGAGATGACTTTCCCAATACAAAAGTTCACCGGAGATGACTTTCCCAATACAAAAGTTCACTGGGCATGACTTTTCCCATACAAAAGTTCACCGGAGATGACTTTTCCCATACAAAAGTTCACCGGGCATGACTTTCCCAATACAAAAGTTCACCGGGCATGACTTTTCCAATATAAAAGTTCACCGGAGATGACTTTCCCAATACAAAAGTTCACCGGGCATGACTTTCCCAATACAAAAGTTCACCGGGCATGACTTTCCCAATACAAAAGTTCACCGGGCATGACTTTCCCAATACAAAAGTTCACCGGGCATGACTTTCCCAATACAAAAGTTCACCGGAGATGACTTTCCCAATACAAAAGTTCACCGGAGATGACTTTTCCCATACAAAAGTTCACCGGAGATGACTTTCCCAATACAAAAGTTCACCGGAGATGACTTCCCCAATACAAAAGTTCACCGGGCATGACTTTCCCAATACAATAGTTCACCGGGCATGACTTTCCCAATACAAAAGTTCACCGGGCATGACTTTTCCAATATAAAAGTTCGCCGGAGATGACTTTCCCAATACAAAAGTTCACCGGAGATGACTTTTCCCATACAAAAGTTCACCGGGCATGACTTTCCCAATACAATAGTTCACCGGAGATGACTTTTCCCATACAAAAGTTCACCGGAGATGACTTTCCCAATACAAAAGTTCACCGGAGATGACTTTTCCTATACAAAAGTTCACCGGAGATGACTTTTCCCATACAAAAGTTCACCGGAGATGACTTTTCCATACAAAAGTTCACCGGGCATGACTTTCCCAATACAAAAGTTCACCGGGCATGACTTTCCCAATACAAAAGTTCACCGGAGATGACTTTCCCAATACAAAAGTTCACCGGAGATGATTTTTCCCATACAAAAGTTCACCGGAGATGACTTTCCCAATACAAAAGTTCACCGGAGATGACTTTCCCAATACAAAAGTTCACCGGGCATGACTTTCCCAATACAATAGTTCACCGGGCATGACTTTCCCAATACAAAAGTTCACCGGGCATGACTTTTCCAATATAAAAGTTCACCGGAGATGACTTTCCCAATACAAAAGTTCACCGGAGATGACTTTTCCCATACAAAAGTTCACCGGGCATGACTTTCCCAGTACAATAGTTCACCGGGCATGACTTTCCCAATACAAAAGTTCACCGGGCATGACTTTTCCAATATAAAAGTTCACCGGAGATGACTTTCCCAATACAAAAGTTCACCGGGCATGGCTTTCCCAATACAAAAGTTCACCGGGCATGACTTTCCCAATACAAAAGTTCACCGGAGATGACTTTCCCAATACAAAAGTTCACCGGAGATGACTTTTCCCATACAAAAGTTCACCGGAGATGACTTTCCCAATACAAAAGTTCACCGTGCATGACTTTCCCAATACAAAAGTTCACCGGAGATGATTTTTCCCATACAAAAGTTCACCGGGCATGACTTTCCCAATACAAAAGTTCACCGGGCATGACTTTTCCAATATAAAAGTTCACCGGAGATGACTTTCCCAATACAAAAGTTCACCGGGCATGACTTTCCCAATACAAAAGTTCACCGGGCATGACTTTCCCAATACAAAAGTTCACCGGAGATGACTTTCCCAATACAAAAGTTCACCGGAGATGACTTTTCCCATACAAAAGTTCACCGGAGATGACTTTCCCAATACAAAAGTTCACCGGGCATGACTTTTCCAATATAAAAGTTCACCGGAGATGACTTTCCCAATACAAAAGTTCACCGGAGATGACTTTCCCAATACAAAAGTTCACCGGGCATGACTTTTCCCATACAAAAGTTCACCGGAGATGACTTTTCCCATACAAAAGTTCACCGGGCATGACTTTCCCAATACAAAAGTTCACCGGGCATGACTTTTCCAATATAAAAGTTCACCGGAGATGACTTTCCCAATACAAAAGTTCACCGGGCATGACTTTCCCAATACAAAAGTTCACCGGGCATGACTTTCCCAATACAAAAGTTCACCGGGCATGACTTTCCCAATACAAAAGTTCACCGGGCATGACTTTCCCAATACAAAAGTTCACCGGAGATGACTTTCCCAATACAAAAGTTCACCGAAGATGACTTTTCCCATACAAAAGTTCACCGGAGATGACTTTCCCAATACAAAAGTTCACCGGAGATGACTTTCCCAATACAAAAGTTCACCGGGCATGACTTTCCCAATACAATAGTTCACCGGGCATGACTTTCCCAATACAAAAGTTCACCGGGCATGACTTTTCCAATATAAAAGTTCACCGGAGATGACTTTCCCAATACAAAAGTTCACCGGAGATGACTTTTCCCATACAAAAGTTCACCGGGCATGACTTTCCCAATACAATAGTTCACCGGGCATGACTTTCCCAATACAAAAGTTCACCGGGCATGACTTTTCCAATATAAAAGTTCACCGGAGATGACTTTCCCAATACAAAAGTTCACCGGGCATGACTTTCCCAATACAAAAGTTCACCGGGCATGACTTTCCCAATACAAAAGTTCACCGGAGATGACTTTCCCAATACAAAAGTTCACCGGAGATGACTTTTCCCATACAAAAGTTCACCGGGCATGACTTTCCCAATACAAAAGTTCACCGGGCATGACTTTTAAAATATAAAAGTTCACCGGAGATGACTTTCCCAATACAAAAGTTCACCGGGCATGACTTTCCCAATACAATAGTTCACCGGGCATGACTTTCCCAATACAAAAGTTCACCGGGCATGACTTTTCCAATATAAAAGTTCACCGGAGATGACTTTCCCAATACAAAAGTTCACCGGAGATGACTTTTCCCATACAAAAGTTCACCGGAGATGACTTTCCCAATATAAAAGTTCACCGGGCATGACTTTCCCAATACAAAAGTTCACCGGAGATGACTTTTCCCATACAAAAGTTCACCGGAGATGACTTTCCCAATACAAAAGTTCACCGGGCATGACTTTTCCAATATAAAAGTTCACCGGAGATGACTTTCCCAATACAAAAGTTCACCGGGCATGACTTTTCCCATACAAAAGTTCACCGGAGATGACTTTTCCCATACAAAAGTTCACCGGAGATGACTTTTCCCATACAAAAGTTCACCGAGCATGACTTTCCCAATACAAAAGTTCACCGGGCATGACTTTCCCAATACAAAAGTTCACCGGAGATGACTTTCCCAATACAAAAGTTCACCGGAGATGACTTTTCCCATACAAAAGTTCACCGGAGATGACTTTCCCAATACAAAAGTTCACCGGAGATGACTTTCCCAATACAAAAGTTCACCGGGCATGACTTTCCCAATACAATAGTTCACCGGGCATGACTTTCCCAATACAAAAGTTCACCGGGCATGACTTTTCCAATATAAAAGTTCACCGGAGATGACTTTCCCAATACAAAAGTTCACCGGAGATGACTTTTCCCATACAAAAGTTCACCGGGCATGACTTTCCCAATACAATAGTTCACCGGGCATGACTTTCCCAATACAAAAGTTCACCGGGCATGACTTTTCCAATATAAAAGTTCACCGGAGATGACTTTCCCAATACAAAAGTTCACCGGGCATGACTTTCCCAATACAAAAGTTCACCGGGCATGACTTTCCCAATACAAAAGTTCACCGGAGATGACTTTCCCAATACAAAAGTTCACCGGAGATGACTTTTCCCATACAAAAGTTCACCGGAGATGACTTTCCCAATACAAAAGTTCACCGGGCATGACTTTCCCAATACAAAAGTTCACCGGGCATGACTTTTCCAATATAAAAGTTCACCGGAGATGACTTTCCCAATACAAAAGTTCACCGGGCATGACTTTCCCAATACAATAGTTCACCGGGCATGACTTTCCCAATACAAAAGTTCACCGGGCATGACTTTTCCAATATAAAAGTTCACCGGAGATGACTTTCCCAATACAAAAGTTCACCGGAGATGACTTTTCCCATACAAAAGTTCACCGGAGATGACTTTCCCAATATAAAAGTTCACCGGGCATGACTTTCCCAATACAAAAGTTCACCGGAGATGACTTTTCCCATACAAAAGTTCACCGGGCATGACTTTCCCAATACAAAAGTTCACCGGAGATGACTTTCCCAATACAAAAGTTCACCGGAGATGACTTTTCCCATACAAAAGTTCACCGGAGATGACTTTCCCAATACAAAAGTTCACCGGAGATGACTTTTCCCATACAAAAGTTCACCGGGCATGACTTTCCCAATACAATAGTTCACCGGGCATGACTTTCCCAATACAAAAGTTCACCGGGCATGACTTTTCCAATATAAAAGTTCACCGGAGATGACTTTCCCAATACAAAAGTTCACCGGGCATGACTTTCCCAATACAAAAGTTCACCGGAGATGATTTTCCCAATACAAAAGTTCACCGGAGATGACTTTTCCCATACAAAAGTTCACCGGAGATGACTTTCCCAATATAAAAGTTCACCGGGCATGACTTTTCCAATATAAAAGTTCACCGGAGATGACTTTCCCAATACAAAAGTTCACCGGAGATGACTTTTCCCATACAAAAGTTCACCGGGCATGACTTTCCCAATACAAAAGTTCACCGGAGATGATTTTTCCCATACAAAAGTTCACCGGGCATGACTTTCCCAATACAAAAGTTCACCGGGCATGACTTTTCCAATATAAAAGTTCACCGGAGATGACTTTCCCAATACAAAAGTTCACCGGGCATGACTTTCCCAATACAAAAGTTCACCGGAGATGATTTTCCCAATACAAAAGTTCACCGGAGATGACTTTCCCAATACGATAGTTCACCGGGCATGACTTTCCCAATACAAAAGTTCACCGGGCATGACTTTTCCAATATAAAAGTTCACCGGAGATGACTTTCCCAATACAAAAGTTCACCGGAGATGACTTTTCCCATACAAAAGTTCACCGGGCATGACTTTCCCAATACAAAAGTTCACCGGAGATGATTTTTCCCATACAAAAGTTCACCGGGCATGACTTTCCCAATACAAAAGTTCACCGGGCATGACTTTTCCAATATAAAAGTTCACCGGAGATGACTTTCCCAATACAAAAGTTCACCGGGCATGACTTTCCCAATACAAAAGTTCACCGGGCATGACTTTCCCAATACAAAAGTTCACCAGAGATGACTTTTCCCATACAAAAGTTCACCGGAGATGACTTTCCCAATACAAAAGTTCACCGGAGATGACTTTTCCCATACAAAAGTTCACCGGAGATGACTTTCCCAATACAAAAGTTCACCGGGCATGACTTTCCCAATACAAAAGTTCACCGGAGATGATTTTTCCCATACAAAAGTTCACCGGGCATGACTTTCCCAATACAAAAGTTCACCGGGCATGACTTTTCCAATATAAAAGTTCACCGGAGATGACTTTCCCAATACAAAAGTTCACCGGGCATGACTTTCCCAATACAAAAGTTCACCGGGCATGACTTTCCCAATACAAAAGTTCACCGGAGATGACTTTCCCAATACAAAAGTTCACCGGAGATGACTTTTCCCATACAAAAGTTCACCGGAGATGACTTTCCCAATACAAAAGTTCACCGGGCATGACTTTCCCAATACAATAGTTCACCGGGCATGACTTTCCCAATACAAAAGTTCACCGGGCATGACTTTTCCAATATAAAAGTTCACCGGAGATGACTTTCCCAATACAAAAGTTCACCGGAGATGACTTTTCCCATACAAAAGTTCACCGGGCATGACTTTCCCAATACAATAGTTCACCGGGCATGACTTTCCCAATACAAAAGTTCACCGGGCATGACTTTTCCAATATAAAAGTTCACCGGAGATGACTTTCCCAATACAAAAGTTCACCAGGCATGACTTTCCCAATACAAAAGTTCACCGGGCATGACTTTCCCAATACAAAAGTTCACCGGAGATGACTTTCCCAATACAAAAGTTCACCGGAGATGACTTTTCCCATACAAAAGTTCACCGGAGATGACTTTCCCAATACAAAAGTTCACCGGGCATGACTTTCCCAATACAAAAGTTCACCGGAGATGATTTTTCCCATACAAAAGTTCACCGGGCATGACTTTCCCAATACAAAAGTTCACCAGGCATGACTTTTCCAATATAAAAGTTCACCGGAGATGACTTTCCCAATACAAAAGTTCACCGGGCATGACTTTCCCAATACAAAAGTTCACCGGGCATGACTTTCCCAATACAAAAGTTCACCGGAGATGACTTTCCCAATACAAAAGTTCACCGGAGATGACTTTTCCCATACAAAAGTTCACCGGAGTTGACTTTCCCAATACAAAAGTTCACCGGGCATGACTTTCCCAATACAAAAGTTCACCGGAGATGATTTTTCCCATACAAAAGTTCACCGGAGATGACTTTCCCAATACAAAAGTTCACCGGAGATGACTTTTCCCATACAAAAGTTCACCGGAGATGACTTTCCCAATACAAAAGTTCACCGGGCATGACTTTCCCAATACAAAAGTTCACCGGGCATGACTTTCCCAATACAATAGTTCACCGGGCATGACTTTCCCAATACAAAAGTTCACCGGGCATGATTTTTCCAATATAAAAGTTCACCGGAGATGACTTTCCCAATACAAAAGTTCACCGGAGATGACTTTTCCCATACAAAAGTTCACCGGAGATGACTTTCCCAATACAAAAGTTCACCGGAGATGACTTTCCCAATACAAAAGTTCACCGGAGATGACTTTTCCCATACAAAAGTTCACCGGAGATGACTTTTCCCATACAAAAGTTCACCGGAGATGACTTTCCCAATACAAAAGTTCACCGGAGATGACTTTTCCCATACAAAAGTTCACCGGAGATGACTTTCCCAATACAAAAGTTCACCGGGCATGACTTTCCCAAAACAAAAGTTCACCGGGCATGACTTTCCCAATATAAAAGTTCACCGGAGATGACTTTCCCAATACAAAAGTTCACCGGGCATGACTTTCCCAATACAAAAGTTCACCGAGCATGACTTTCCCAATACAAAAGTTCCCCGGAGATGACTTTCCCAATACAAAAGTTCACCGGGCATGACTTTCCCAATACAAAAGTTCACCGGGCATGACTTTCCCAATACAATAGTTCACCGGGCATGACTTTCCCAATACAAAAGTTCACCGGGCATGACTTTTCCAATATAAAAGTTCACCGGAGATGACTTTCCCAATACAAAAGTTCACCGGAGATGACTTTTCCCATACAAAAGTTCACCGGAGATGACTTTCCCAATATAAAAGTTCACCGGGCATGACTTTCCCAATACAAAAGTTCACCGGAGATGACTTTTCCCATACAAAAGTTCACCGGGCATGACTTTCCCAATACAAAAGTTCACCGGAGATGACTTTCCCAATACAAAAGTTCACCGGAGATGACTTTTCCCATACAAAAGTTCACCGGAGATGACTTTTCCCATACAAAAGTTCACCGGGCATGACTTTTCCCATACAAAAGTTCACCGGGCATGACTTTCCCAATACAAAAGTTCACCGGGCATGACTTTCCCAATACAAAAGTTCACCGGAGATGACTTTCCCAATACAAAAGTTCACCGGAGATGACTTTCCCAATACAAAAGTTCACCGGAGATGACTTTCCCAATACAAAAGTTCACCGGAGATGACTTTCCCAATACAAAAGTTCACCGGAGATGACTTTTCCCATACAAAAGTTCACCGGAGATGACTTTCCCAATACAAAAGTTCACCGGAGATGACTTTTCCCATACAAAAGTTCACCGGAGATGACTTTCCCAATACAAAAGTTCACCGGAGATGACTTTCCCAATACAAAAGTTCACCGGAGATGACTTTCCCAATACAAAAGTTCACCGGA
Organism: Musca autumnalis; assembly: GCF_047663935.1. Lineage (NCBI taxonomy): Eukaryota > Metazoa > Arthropoda > Insecta > Diptera > Muscidae > Musca > Musca autumnalis. Next base: position 27,145 of record NW_027412063.1, read on the forward strand.
GATGACTTTTCCCATACAAAAGTTCACCGGAGATGACTTTCCCAATACAAAAGTTCACCGGAGATGACTTTCCCAATACAAAAGTTCACCGGGCATGACTTTCCCAATACAAAAGTTCACCGGAGATGACTTTTCCCATACAAAAGTTCACCGGAGATGACTTTTCCCATACAAAAGTTCACCGGAGATGACTTTCCCAATATAAAAGTTCACCGGGCATGACTTTCCCAATACAAAAGTTCACCGGAGATGACTTTTCCCATACAAAAGTTCACCGGAGATGACTTTCCCAATACAAAAGTTCACCGGAGATGACTTTTCCCATACAAAAGTTCACCGGAGATGACTTTTCCCATACAAAAGTTCACCGGAGATGACTTTCCCAATACAAAAGTTCACCGGAGATGACTTTCCCAATACAAAAGTTCACCGGAGATGACTTTTCCCATACAAAAGTTCACCGGAGATGACTTTCCCAATACAAAAGTTCACCGGGCATGACTTTCCCAAAACAAAAGTTCACCGGAGATGACTTTTCCCATACAAAAGTTCACCGGAGATGACTTTCCCAATACAAAAGTTCACCGGAGATGACTTTTCCCATACAAAAGTTCACCGGAGATGACTTTCCCAATACAAAAGTTCACCGGAGATGACTTTTCCCATACAAAAGTTAACCGGAGATGACTTTCCCAATACAAAAGTTCACCGGAGATGACTTTCCCAATACAAAAGTTCACCGGGCATGACTTTTCCAATACAAAAGTTCACCGGAGATGACTTTTCCCATACAAAAGTTCACCGGAGATGACTTTCCCAATACAAAAGTTCACCGGAGATGACTTTCCCAATACAAAAGTTCACCGGAGATGACTTTTCCCATACAAAAGTTCACCGGAGATGACCTTCCCAATACAAAAGTTCACCGGAGATGACTTTTCCCATACAAAAGTTCACCGGAGATGACTTTCCCAATACAAAAGTTCACCGGAGATGACTTTCCCAATACAAAAGTTCACCGGGCATGACTTTCCCAATACAAAAGTTCACCGGAGATGACTTTTCCCATACAAAAGTTCACCGGAGATGACTTTCCCAATACAAAAGTTCACCGGGCATGACTTTCCCAAAACAAAAGTTCACCGGAGATGACTTTTCCCATACAAAAGTTCACCGGAGATGACTTTCCCAATACAAAAGTTCACCGGGCATGACTTTCCCAATACAAAAGTTCACCGGAGATGACTTTTCCCATACAAAAGTTCACCGGAGATGACTTTTCCCATACAAAAGTTCACCGGAGATGACTTTCCCAATACAAAAGTTCACCGGAGATGACTTTCCCAATACAAAAGTTCACTGGAGATGACTTTTCCCATACAAAAGTTCACCGGAGATGACTTTCCCAATACAAAAGTTCACCGGAGATGACTTTTCCCATACAAAAGTTCACCGGAGATGACTTTCCCAATACAAAAGTTCACCGGAGATGACTTTTCCCATACAAAAGTTCACCGGAGATGACTTTCCCAATACAAAAGTTCACCGGAGATGACTTTTCCCATACAAAAGTTCACCGGAGATGACTTTCCCAATACAAAAGTTCACCGGAGATGATTTTCTCAATACAAAAGTTCACCGGAGATGACTTTCCCAATACAAAAGTTCACCGGAGATGACTTTCCCAATACAAAAGTTCACCGGAGATGACTTTCCCAATACAAAAGTTCACCGGAGATGACTTTCCCAATACAAAAGTTCACCGGGCATGACTTTCCCAATACAAAAGTTCACCGGAGATGACTTTCCCAATACAAAAGTTCACCGGAGATGACTTTTCCCATACAAAAGTTCACCGGAGATGACTTTCCCAATACAAAAGTTCACCGGAGATGACTTTTCCCATACAAAAGTTCACCGGAGATGACTTTCCCAATACAAAAGTTCACCGGAGATGACTTTCCTAATACAAAAGTTCACCGGAGATGACTTTTCCCATACAAAAGTTCACCGGAGATGACTTTCCCAATACAAAAGTTCACCGGAGATGACTTTCCCAATACAAAAGTTCACCGGGCATGACTTTCCCAATACAAAAGTTCACCGGAGATGACTTTTCCCATACAAAAGTTCACCGGAGATGACTTTCCCAATATAAAAGTTCACCGGGCATGACTTTCCCAATACAAAAGTTCACCGGGCACGACTTTCCCAATACAAAAGTTCACCGGGCATGACTTTCCCAATACAAAAGTTCACCGGAGATGACTTTCCCAATACAAAAGTTCACCGGGCATGACTTTCCCAATACAAAAGTTCACCGGGCACGACTTTCCCAATACAAAAGTTCACCGGAGATGACTTTCCCAATACAAAAGTTCACCGGAGATGACTTTTCCCATACAAAAGTTCACCGGAGATGACTTTCCCAATACAAAAGTTCACCGGAGATGACTTTCCCAATACAAAAGTTCACCAGAGATGACATTCCCAATACAAAAGTTCACCGGGCATGACTTTTCCCATACAAAAGTTCACTGTAGATGACTTTCCCAATACAAAAGTTCACCAGGCATGACTTTCCCAATACAAAAGTTCACCGGGCACGACTTTCCCAATACAAAAGTTCACCGGAGATGACTTTCCCAATACAAAAGTTCACCGGGCATGACTTTCCCAAAACAAAAGTTCACCGGGCATGACTTTCCCAATACAAAAGTTCACCGGAGATGATTTTCCCAATACAAAAGTTCACCGGAGATGACTTTTCCCATACAAAAGTTCACCGGAGATGACTTTCCCAATACAAAAGTTCACCGGAGATGACTTTCCCAATACAAAAGTTCACAGGAGATGACTTTTCCCATACAAAAGTTCACCGGAGATGACTTTCCCAATACAAAAGTTCACCGGGGATGACTTTTCCCATACAAAAGTTCACCGGAGATGACTTTTCCCATACAAAAGTTCACCGGAGATGACTTTCCCAATACAAAAGTTCACCGGAGATGACTTTTCCCATACAAAAGTTCACCGGAGATGACTTTCCCAATACAAAAGTTCACCGGAGATGACTTTCCCAATACAAAAGTTCACCGGAGATGACTTTTCCCATACAAAAGTTCACCGGAGATGACTTTCCCAATACAAAAGTTCACCGGAGATGACTTTTCCCATACAAAAGTTCACCGGAGATGACTTTCCCAATACAAAAGTTCACCGGAGATGACTTTCCCAATACAAAAGTTAACCGGAGATGACTTTCCCAATACAAAAGTTCACCGGAGATGACTTTCCCAATACAAAAGTTCACCGGAGATGACTTTCCCAATACAAAAGTTCACCGGAGATGACTTTCCCAATACAAAAGTTCACCGGGCATGACTTTCCCAATACAAAAGTTCACCGTAGATGACTTTCCCAATACAAAAGTTCACCGGAGATGACTTTTCCCATACAAAAGTTCACCGGAGATGACTTTCCCAATACAAAAGTTCACCGGAGATGACTTTTCCCATACAAAAGTTCACCGGAGATGACTTTCCCAATACAAAAGTTCACCGGAGATGACTTTCCCAATACAAAAGTTCACCGGAGATGACTTTCCCAATACAAAAGTTCACCGGAGATGACTTTTCCCATACAAAAGTTCACCGGAGATGACTTTCCCAATACAAAAGTTCACCGGAGATGACTTTCCCAATACAAAAGTTCACCGGGCATGACTTTCCCAATACAAAAGTTCACCGGAGATGACTTTTCCCATACAAAAGTTCACCGGAGATGACTTTCCCAATACAAAAGTTCACCGGAGATGACTTTTCCCATACAAAAGTTCACCGGAGATGACTTTCCCAATACAAAAGTCCACCGGAGATGACTTTTCCCATACAAAAGTTCACCGGAGATGACTTTCCCAATACAAAAGTTCACCGGAGATGACTTTCCCAATACAAAAGTTCACCGGGCATGACTTTCCCAATACAAAAGTTCACCGGAGATGACTTTTCCCATACAAAAGTACACCGGAGATGTCTTTCCCAATACAAAAGTTCACCGGAGATGACTTTTCCCATACAAAAGTTCACCGGAGATGACTTTCCCAATACAAAAGTTCACCGGGCATGACTTTCCCAAAACAAAAGTTCACCGGGCATGACTTTCCCAATACAAAAGTTCACCGGAGATGACTTTCCCAATACAAAAGTTCACCGGAGATGACATTTCCCATACAAAAGTTCACCGGAGATGACTTTCCCAATACAAAAGTTCACCGGAGATGACTTTCCCAATACAAAAGTTCACCGGAGATGACTTTTCTCATACAAAAGTTCACCGGAGATGACTTTCCCAATACAAAAGTTCACCGGAGATGACTTTCCCAATACAAAAGTTCACCGGAGATGACTTTTCCCATACAAAAGTTCACCGGAGATGACTTTCCCAATACAAAAGTTCACCGGAGATGACTTTCCCAATACAAAAGTTCACCGGGCATGACTTTAACAATACAAAAGTTCACCGGGCATGACTTTCCCAATACAAAAGTTCACCGGAGATGACTTTCCCAATACAAAAGATCACCGGAGATGACTTTTCCCATACAAAAGTTCACCGGAGATGACTTTCCCAATATAAAAGTTCACCGGGCATGACTTTCCCAATACAAAAGTTCACCGGAGATGACTTTCCCAATACAAAAGTTCACCGGAGATGACTTTTCCCATACAAAAGTTCACCGGAGATGACTTTCGCAATACAAAAGTTCACCGGAGATGACTTTTCCCATACAAAAGTTCACCGGAGATGACTTTCCCAATACAAAAGTTCACCGGAGATGACTTTCCCAATACAAAAGTTCACCGGAGATGACTTTCCCAATACAAAAGTTCACCGGAGATGACTTTCCCAATACAAAAGTTCACCGGGCATGACTTTCCCAAAACAAAAGTTCACCGGGCATGACTTTCCCAATACAAAAGTTCACCGGAGATGACTTTCCCAATACAAAAGTTCACCGGAGATGACTTTCCCAATATAAAAGTTCACCGGAGATGACTTTCCCAATACAAAAGTTCACCGGAGATGACTTTCCCAATATAAAAGTTCACCGGAGATGACTTTCCCAATACAAAAGTTCACCGGAGATGACTTTCCCAATACAAAAGTTCACCGGAGATGACTTTTCCCATACAAAAGTTCACCGGAGATGACTTTCCCAATACATAAGTTCACCGGAGATGACTTTTCCCATACAAAAGTTCACCGGAGATGACTTTCCCAATACAAAAGTTCACCGGAGATGACTTTCCCAATACAAAAGTTCACCGTAGATAACTTTCCCAATACAAAAGTTCACCGGAGATGACTTTCCCAATACAAAAGTTCACCGGGCATGACTTTCCCAATACAAAAGTTCACCGGAGATGACTTTTCCCATACAAAAGTTCACCGGAGATGACTTTCCCAATACAAAAGTTCACCGGAGATGACTTTTCCCATACAAAAGTTCACCGGAGATGACTTTCCCAATACAAAAGTTCACCGGAGATGACTTTTCCCATACAAAAGTTCACCGGAGATGACTTTCCCAATACAAAAGTTCACCGGAGATGACTTTCCCAATACAAAAGTTCACCGGAGATGACTTTCCCAATACAAAAGTTCACCGGAGATGACTTTCCCAATACAAAAGTTCACCGGGCATGACTTTCCCAATACAAAAGTTCACCGGAGATGACTTTTCCCATACAAAAGTTCACCGGAGATGACTTTCCCAATACAAAAGTTCACCGGAGATGACTTTTCCCATACAAAAGTTCACCGGAGATGACTTTCCCAATACAAAAGTTCACCGGAGATGACTTTTCCCATACAAAAGTTCACCGGAGATGACTTTCCCAATACAAAAGTTCACCGGAGATGACTTTCCCAATACAAAAGTTCACCGGGCATGACTTTTCCCATACAAAAGTTCACCGGAGATGACTTTTCCCATACAAAAGTTCACCGGAGATGACTTTCCCAATACAAAAGTTCACCGGAGATGACTTTCCCAATACAAAAGTTCACCGGGCATGACTTTTCCCATACAAAAGTTCACCGGAGATGACTTTTCCCATACAAAAGTTCACCGGAGATGACTTTTCCCATAAAAAAGTTCACCGGAGATGACTTTTCCCATACAAAAGTTCACCGGAGATGACTTTTCCCATACAAAAGTTCACCGGAGATGACTTTTCCCATACAAAAGTTCACCGGAGATGACTTTCCCAATACAAAAGTTCACCGGAGATGACTTTCCCAATACAAAAGTTCACCAGAGATGACTTTTCCCATACAAAAGTTCACCGGAGATGAGTTTCCCAATACAAAAGTTCACCGGAGATGACTTTCCCAATACAAAAGTTCACCGGAGATGACTTTCCCAATACAAAAGTTCACCGGGCATGACTTTCCCAAAACAAAAGTTCACCGGAGATGACTTTTCCCATACAAAAGTTCACCGGAGATGACTTTTCCCATACAAAAGTTCACCGGAGATGACTTTCCCAATATAAAAGTTCACCGGAGATGACTTTCCCAATACAAAAGTTCACCGGAGATGACTTTCCCAATACAAAAGTTCACCGGGCATGACTTTCCCAATACAAAAGTTCACCGGAGATGACTTTCCCAAAACAAAAGTTCACCGGAGATGACTTTCCCAATACAAAAGTTCACCGGGCATGACTTTCCCAATACAAAAGTTCACCGGAGATGACTTTCCCAATACAAAAGTTCACCGGGCATGACTTTCCCAATACAAAAGTTCACCGGAGATGACTTTCCCAATACAAAAGTTCACCGGGCATGACTTTCCCAATACAAAAGTTCACCGGAGATGACTTTCCCAATACAAAAGTTCACCGGGCATGACTTTCCCAATATAAAAGTTCACCGGGCATGACTTTCCCAATACAAAAGTTCACCGGAGATGACTTTTCCCATACAAAAGTTCATCGGAGATGACTTTCCCAATACAAAAGTTCACCGGGCATGACTTTCCCAAAGCAAAAGTTCACCGGGCATGACTTTCCCAATACAAAAGTTCACCGGAGATGACTTTCCCAATACAAAAGTTCACCGGAGATGACTTTTCCCATACAAAAGTTCACCGGAGATGACTTTCCCAATACAAAAGTTCACCGGAGATGACTTTCCCAATACAAAAGTTCACCGGGCATGACTTTTCCCATACAAAAGTTCACCGGAGATGACTTTTCCCATACAAAAGTTCACCGGAGATGACTTTCCCAATACAAAAGTTCACCGGACATGACTTTCCCAATACAAAAGTTCACCGGGCATGACTTTTCCCATACAAAAGTTCACCGGAGATGACTTTTCCCATACAAAAGTTCACCGGAGATGACTTTTCCCATACAAAAGTTCACCGGAGATGACTTTTCCCATACAAAAGTTCACCGGAGATGACTTTTCCCATACAAAAGTTCACCGGAGATGACTTTTCCCATACAAAAGTTCACCGGTGATGACTTTCCCAATACAAAAGTTCACCGGAGATGACTTTCCCAATACAAAAGTTCACCAGAGATGACTTTTCCCATACAAAAGTTCACCGGAGATGAGTTTCCCAATACAAAAGTTCACCGGAGATGACTTTCCCAATACAAAAGTTCACCGGAGATGACTTTCCCAATACAAAAGTTCACCGGGCATGACTTTCCCAAAACAAAAGTTCACCGGAGATGACTTTTCCCATACAAAAGTTCACCGGAGATGACTTTTCCCATACAAAAGTTCACCGGAGATGACTTTCCCAATATAAAAGTTCACCGGAGATGACTTTCCCAATACAAAAGTTCACCGGAGATGACTTTCCCAATACAAAAGTTCACCGGGCATGACTTTCCCAATACAAAAGTTCACCGGAGATGACTTTCCCAAAACAAAAGTTCACCGGAGATGACTTTCCCAATACAAAAGTTCACCGGGCATGACTTTCCCAATACAAAAGTTCACCGGAGATGACTTTCCCAATACAAAAGTTCACCGGGCATGACTTTCCCAATACAAAAGTTCACCGGAGATGACTTTCCCAATACAAAAGTTCACCGGGCATGACTTTCCCAATACAAAAGTTCACCGGAGATGACTTTCCCAATACAGAAGTTCACCGGGCATGACTTTCCCAATATAAAAGTTCACCGGGCATGACTTTCCCAATACAAAAGTTCACCGGAGATGACTTTTCCCATACAAAAGTTCATCGGAGATGACTTTCCCAATACAAAAGTTCACCGGGCATGACTTTCCCAAAACAAAAGTTCACCGGGCATGACTTTCCCAATACAAAAGTTCACCGGAGATGACTTTCCCAATACAAAAGTTCACCGGAGATGACTTTTCCCATACAAAAGTTCACCGGAGATGACTTTCCCAATACAAAAGTTCACCGGAGATGACTTTCCCAATACAAAAGTTCACCGGAGATGACTTTTCCCATACAAAAGTTCACCGGAGATGACTTTCCCAATACAAAAGTTCACCGGAGATGACTTTTCCCATACAAAAGTTCACCGGAGATGACTTTCCCAATACAAAAGTTCACCGGAGATGACTTTCCCAATACAAAAGTTCACCGGAGATGACTTTTCCCATACAAAAGTTCACCGGAGATGACTTTCCCAATACAAAAGTTCACCGGAGATGACTTTCCCAATACAAAAGTCCACCGGAGATGACTTTTCCCATACAAAAGTTCACCGGAGATGACTTTCCCAATACAAAAGTTCACCGGGCATGACTTTCCCGAAACAAAAGTTCACCGGGCATGACTTTCCCAATACAAAAGTTCACCGGAGATGACTTTCCCAATACAAAAGTTCACCGGAGATGACTTTTCCCATACAAAAGTTCACCGGAGATGACTTTCCCAATACAAAAGTTCATCGGAGATGACTTTCCCAATACAAAAGTTCACCGGAGATGACTTTTCCCATACAAAAGTTCACCGGAGATGACTTTCCCAATACAAAAGTTCACCGGAGATGACTTTTCCCATACAAAAGTTCACCGGAGATGACTTTCCCAATACAAAAGTTCACCGGAGATGACTTTCCCAATACAAAAGTTCACCGGAGATGACTTTTCCCATACAAAAGTTCACCGGAGATGACTTTCCCAATACAAAAGTTCACCGGAGATGACTTTCCCAATACAAAAGTTCACCGGGCATGACTTTTCCCATACAAAAGTTCACCGGAGATGACTTTCCCAATACAAAAGTTCACCGGAGATGACTTTTCCCATACAAAAGTTCACCGGAGATGACTTTCCCAATACAAAAGTTCACCGGAGATGACTTTCCCAATACAAAAGTTCACCGGGCATGACTTTCCCAATACAAAAGTTCACCGGAGATGACTTTTCCCATACAAAAGTTCACCGGAGATGACTTTTCCCATACAAAAGTTCACCGGAGATGACTTTCCCAATACAAAAGTTCACCGGAGATGACTTTCCCAATACAAAAGTTCACCGGAGATGACTTTCCCAATACAAAAGTTCACCGGAGATGACTTTTCCCATACAAAAGTTCACCGGAGATGACTTTTCCCATACAAAAGTTCACCGGAGATGACTTTCCCAATACAAAAGTTCACCGGAGATGACTTTTCCCATGCAAAAGTTCACCGGAGATGACTTTCCCAATACAAAAGTTCACCGGGCATGACTTTCCCAATACAAAAGTTCACCGGAGATGACTTTCCCAATACAAAAGTTCACCGGAGATGACTTTCCCAATATAAAAGTTCACCGGGCATGACTTTCCCAATACAAAAGTTCACCGGAGATGACTTTCCCAATACAAAAGTTCACCGGAGATGACTTTTCCCATACAAAAGTTCACCGGAGATGACTTTTCCCATACAAAAGTTCACCGGAGATGACTTTCCCAATACAAAAGTTCACCGGGCATGACTTTCCCAATACAAAAGTTCACCGGAGATGACTTTCCCAATACAAAAGTTCACCGGGCATGACTTTCCCAATACAAAAGTTCACCGGAGATGACTTTTCCCATACAAAAGTTCACCGGAGATGACTTTCCCAAAACAAAAGTTCACCGGGCATGACTTTCCCAATACAAAAGTTCACCGGAGATGACTTTTCCCATACAAAAGTTCACCGGAGATGACTTTCCCAATATAAAAGTTCACCGGAGATGACTTTCCCAATACAAAAGTTCACCGGAGATGACTTTCCCAATACAAAAGTTCACCGGAGATGACTTTTCCCATACAAAAGTTCACCGGAGATGACTTTCCCAATACAAAAGTTCACCGGAGATGACTTTCCCAATACAAAAGTTCACCGGGCATGACTTTTCCCATACAAAAGTTCACCGGAGATGACTTTCCCAATACAAAAGTTCACCGGAGATGACTTTCCCAATACAAAAGTTCACCGGAGATGACTTTTCCCATACAAAAGTTCACCGGAGATGACTTTCCCAATACAAAATTTACCGGAGATGACTTTCCCAATACAAAAGTTCACCGGAGATGACTTTTCCCATACAAAAGTTCACCGGAGATGACTTTCCCAATACAAAAGTTCACCGGAGATGACTTTTCCCATATAAAAGTTCACCGGAGATGACTTTCCCAATACAAAAGTTCACCGGAGATGACTTTCCCAATACAAAAGTTCACCGGAGATGACTTTTCCCATACAAAAGTTCACCGGAGATGACTTTCCCAATACAAAAGTTCACCGGAGATGACTTTCCCAATACAAAAGTTCACCGGGCATGACTTTTCCCATACAAAAGTTCACCGGAGATGACTTTTCCAATACAAAAGTTCACCGGAGATGACTTTTCCCATACAAAAGTTCACCGGAGATGACTTTCCCAATACAAAAGTTCATGCCCGGTGAATGACTTTCCCAATACAAAAGTTCACCGGAGATGACTTTTCCCATACAAAAGTTCACCGGAGATGACTTTTCCCATACAAAAGTTCACCGGAGATGACTTTCCCAATACAAAAGTTCACCGGGGATGACTTTCCCAATACAAAAGTTCACCGGAGATGACTTTCCCAATACAAAAGTTCACCGGAGATGACTTTTCCCATACAAAAGTTCACCGGAGATGACTTTTCCCATACAAAAGTTCACCGGAGATGACTTTCCCAATACAAAAGTTCACCGGAGATGACTTTTCCCATGCAAAAGTTCACCGGAGATGACTTTCCCAATACAAAAGTTCACCGGGCATGACTTTCCCAATACAAAAGTTCACCGGAGATGACTTTCCCAATACAAAAGTTCACCGGAGATGACTTTCCCAATATAAAAGTTCACCGGGCATGACTTTCCCAATACAAAAGTTCACCGGAGATGACTTTCCCAATACAAAAGTTCACCGGAGATGACTTTTCCCATACAAAAGTTCACCGGAGATGACTTTTCCCATACAAAAGTTCACCGGAGATGACTTTCCCAATACAAAAGTTCACCGGGCATGACTTTCCCAATACAAAAGTTCACCGGAGATGACTTTCCCAATACAAAAGTTCACCGGGCATGACTTTCCCAATACAAAAGTTCACCGGAGATGACTTTCCCAATACAAAAGTTCACCGGAGATGACTTTTCCCATACAAAAGTTCACCGGAGATGACTTTCCCAATACAAAAGTTCACCGGAGATGACTTTTCCCATACAAAAGTTCACCGGAGATGACTTTCCCAATACAAAAGTTCACCGGAGATGACTTTCCCAATACAAAAGTTCACCGGAGATGACTTTCCCAATACAAAAGTTCACCGGAGATGACTTTCCCAATACAAAAGTTCACCGGAGATGACTTTCCCAATACAAAAGTTCACCGGAGATGACTTTCCCAATACAAAAGTTCACCGGAGATGACTTTCCCAATATAAAAGTTCACCGGGCGTGACTTTCCCAATACAAAAGTTCACCGGGCATGACTTTCCCAATACAAAAGTTCACCGGAGATGACTTTCCCATACAAAAGTTCACCGGAGATGACTTTTCCATACAAAAGTTCACCGGAGATGACTTTCCCAATACAAAAGTTCACCGGAGATGACTTTTCCCATACAAAAGTTCACCGGGCATGACTTTCCCAATACAAAAGTTCACCGGAGATGACTTTTCCCATACAAAAGTTCACCGGAGATGACTTTTCCCATACAAAAGTTCACCGGAGATGACTTTCCCAATACAAAAGTTCACCGGAGATGACTTTCCCAATACAAAAGTTCACCGGAGATGACTTTTCCCATACAAAAGTTCACCGGAGATGACTTTCCCAATACAAAAGTTCACCGGAGATGACTTTCCCAATACAAAAGTTCACCGGGCATGACTTTTCCCATACAAAAGTTCACCGGAGATGACTTTCCCAATACAAAAGTTCACCGGAGATGACTTTTCCCATACAAAAGTTCACCGGAGATGACTTTCCCAATACAAAATTTCACCGGAGATGACTTTTCCCATACAAAAGTTCACCGGAGATGACTTTTCCCATACAAAAGTTCACCGGAGATGACTTTCCCAATACAAAAGTTCACCGGAGATGACTTTTCCCATACAAAAGTTCACCGGGCATGACTTTTCCCATACAAAAGTTCACCGGAGATGACTTTCCCAATACAAAAGTTCACCGGAGATGACTTTTCCCATACAAAAGTTCACCGGAGATGACTTTTCCCATACAAAAGTTCACCGGAGATGACTTTCCCAATACAAAAGTTCACCGGAGATGACTTTCCCAATACAAAAGTTCACCGGAGATGACTTTCCCAATACAAAAGTTCACCGGAGATGACTTTCCCAATACAAAAGTTCACCGGAGATGACTTTCCCAATACAAAAGTTCACCGGAGATGACTTTCCCAATACAAAAGTTCACCGGAGATGACTTTCCCAATATAAAAGTTCACCGGGCATGACTTTCCCAATACAAAAGTTCACCGGGCATGACTTTCCCAATACAAAAGTTCACCGGAGATGACTTTCCCATACAAAAGTTCACCGGAGATGACTTTTCCCATACAAAAGTTCACCGGAGATGACTTTCCCAAAACAAAAGTTCACCGGAGATGACTTTCCCAATACAAAAGTTCACCGGAGATGACTTTTCCCATACAAAAGTTCACCGGAGATGACTTTCCCAATACAAAAGTTCACCGGAGATGACTTTTCCCATACAAAAGTTCACCGGAGATGACTTTCCCAATACAAAAGTTCACCGGAGATGACTTTTCCCATACAAAAGTTCACCGGAGATGACTTTCCCAATACAAAAGTTTACCGGAGATGACTTTTCCCATACAAAAGTTCACCGGAGATGACTTTTCCCATACAAAAGTTCACCGGAGATGACTTTCCCAATACAAAAGTTCACCGGAGATGACTTTCCCAATACAAAAGTTCACCGGAGATGACTTTTCCCATACAAAAGTTCACCGGAGATGACTTTCCCAATACAAAAGTTCACCGGAGATGATTTTCCCATACAAAAGTTCACCGGAGATGACTTTCCCAATACTAAAGTTCACCGGAGATGACTTTCCCAATATAAAAGTTCACCGGGCATGACTTTCCCAATACAAAAGTTCACCGGGCATGACTTTCCCAATACAAAAGTTCACCGGAGATGAATTTTCCCATACAAAAATTCACCGGAGATGACTTTCCCAATACAAAAGTTCACCGGGCATGACTTTCCCAAAACAAAAGTTCACCGGGCATGACTTTCCCAATACAAAAGTTCACCGGAGATGACTTTTCCCATACAAAAGTTCACCGGAGATGACTTTCCCAATACAAAAGTTCACCGGAGATGACTTTTCCCATACAAAAGTTTACCGGAGATGACTTTTCCCATACAAAAGTTCACCGGAGATGACTTTCCCAATACAAAAGTTCACCGGAGATGACTTTCCCAATACAAAAGTTCACCGGAGATGACTTTTCCCATACAAAAGTTCACCGGGCATGACTTTTCCCATACAAAAGTTCACCGGAGATGACTTTCCCAATACAAAAGTTCACCGGAGATGACTTTTCCCATACAAAAGTTCACCGGAGATGACTTTTCCCATACAAAAGTTCACCGGAGATGACTTTCCCAATACAAAAGTTCACCGGAGATGACTTTCCCAATACAAAAGTTCACCGGAGATGACTTTCCCAATACAAAAGTTCACCGGAGATGACTTTCCCAATACAAAAGTTCACCGGAGATGACTTTCCCAATACAAAAGTTCACCGGAGATGACTTTCCCAATACAAAAGTTCACCGGAGATGACTTTCCCAATATAAAAGTTCACCGGGCATGACTTTCCCAATACAAAAGTTCACCGGGCATGACTTTCCCAATACAAAAGTTCACCGGAGATGACTTTCCCATACAAAAGTTCACCGGAGATGACTTTTCCCATACAAAAGTTCACCGGAGATGACTTTCCCAAAACAAAAGTTCACCGGAGATGACTTTCCCAATACAAAAGTTCACCGGAGATGACTTTTCCCATACAAAAGTTCACCGGAGATGACTTTCCCAATACAAAAGTTCACCGGAGATGACTTTTCCCATACAAAAGTTCACCGGAGATGACTTTCCCAATACAAAAGTTCACCGGAGATGACTTTTCCCATACAAAAGTTCACCGGAGATGACTTTCCCAATACAAAAGTTTACCGGAGATGACTTTTCCCATACAAAAGTTCACCGGAGATGACTTTTCCCATACAAAAGTTCACCGGAGATGACTTTCCCAATACAAAAGTTCACCGGAGATGACTTTCCCAATACAAAAGTTCACCGGAGATGACTTTTCCCATACAAAAGTTCACCGGAGATGACTTTCCCAATACAAAAGTTCACCGGAGATGATTTTCCCATACAAAAGTTCACCGGAGATGACTTTCCCAATACTAAAGTTCACCGGAGATGACTTTCCCAATATAAAAGTTCACCGGGCATGACTTTCCCAATACAAAAGTTCACCGGGCATGACTTTCCCAATACAAAAGTTCACCGGAGATGAATTTTCCCATACAAAAGTTCACCGGAGATGACTTTCCCAATACAAAAGTTCACCGGGCATGACTTTCCCAAAACAAAAGTTCACCGGGCATGACTTTCCCAATACAAAAGTTCACCGGAGATGACTTTTCCCATACAAAAGTTCACCGGAGATGACTTTCCCAATACAAAAGTTCACCGGAGATGACTTTTCCCATACAAAAGTTCACCGGAGATGACTTTCCCAATACAAAAGTTCACCGGAGATGACTTTCCCAATACAAAAGTTCACCGGAGATGACTTTCCCAATACAAAAGTTCACCGGGCATGACTTTCCCAAAACAAAAGTTCACCGGGCATGACTTTCCCAATACAAAAGTTCACCGGAGATGACTTTCCCAATACAAAAGTTCACCGGGCATGACTTTCCCAAAACAAAAGTTCACCGGAGATGACTTTCCCAATACAAAAGTTCACCGGAGATGACTTTTCCCATACAAAAGTTCACCGGAGATGACTTTCCCAATACAAAAGTTCACCGGAGATGACTTTTCCCATACAAAAGTTCACCGGAGATGACTTTCCCAATACAAAAGTTCACCGGAGATGACTTTTCCCATACAAAAGTTCACCGGAGATGACTTTCCCAATACAAAAGTTCACCGGAGATGACTTTTCCCATACAAAAGTTCACCGGAGATGACTTTTCCCATACAAAAGTTCACCGGAGATGACTTTCCCAATACAAAAGTTCACCGGAGATGACTTTCACAATACAAAAGTTCACCGGAGATGACTTTTCCCATACAAAAGTTCACCGGAGATGACTTTCCCAATACAAAAGTTCACCGGAGATGACTTTTCCCATACAAAAGTTCACCGGAGATGACTTTCCCAATACAAAAGTTCACCGGAGATGACTTTCCCAATACAAAAGTTCACCGGGCATGACTTTCCCAATACAAAAGTTCACCGGAGATGACTTTCCCAATACAAAAGTTCACCGGGCATGACTTTCCCAATACAAAAGTTCACCGGGCGTGACTTTCCCAAAACAAAAGTTCACCGGGCATGACTTTCCCAATACAAAAGTTCACCGGAGATGACTTTTCCCATACAAAAGTTCACCGGAGATGACTTTTCCCATACAAAAGTTCACCGGAGATGACTTTTCCCATACAAAAGTTCACCGGAGATGACTTTCCCAATACAAAAGTTCACCGGGCATGACTTTCCCAAAACAAAAGTTCACCGGGCATGACTTTCCCAATACAAAAGTTCACCGGAGATGACTTTTCCCATACAAAAGTTCACCGGAGATGACTTTCCCAATACAAAAGTTCACCGGAGATGACTTTCCCAATACAAAAGTTCACCGGGCATGACTTTCCCAAAACAAAAGTTCACCGGGCATGACTTTCCCAATACAAAAGTTCACCGGAGATGACTTTCCCAATACAAAAGTTCACCGGAGATGACTTTTCCCATACAAAAGTTCACCGGAGATGACTTTCCCAATACAAAAGTTCACCGGAGATGACTTTCCCAATACAAAAGTTCACCGGGCATGACTTTCCCAATACAAAAGTTCACCGGAGATGAATTTCCCAATACAAAAGTTCACCGAGCATGACTTTCCCAAAACAAAAGTTCACCGGAGATGACTTTCCCAATACAAAAGTTCACCGGAGATGACTTTTCCCATACAAAAGTTCACCGGAGATGACTTTCCCAATACAAAAGTTCACCGGAGATGACTTTTCCCATACAAAAGTTCACCGGAGATGACTTTTCCCATACAAAAGTTCACCGGAGATGACTTTCCCAATACAAAAGTTCACCGGAGATGACTTTCCCAATACAAAAGTTCACCGGAGATGACTTTCCCAATACAAAAGTTCACCGGAGATGACTTTTCCCATACAAAAGTTCACCGGAGATGACTTTCCCAATACAAAAGTTCACCGGAGATGACTTTCCCAATACAAAAGATCACCGGAGATGACTTTCCCAATACAAAAGTTCACCGGAGATGACTTTCCCAATATAAAAGTTCACCGGGCATGACTTTCCCAATACAAAAGTTCACCGGGCATGACTTTCCCAATACAAAAGTTCACCGGAGATGACTTTTCCCATACAAAAGTTCACCGGAGATGACTTTCCCAATACAAAAGTTCACCGGGCATGACTTTCCCAAAACAAAAGTTCACCGGGCATGACTTTCCCAATACAAAAGTTCACCGGAGATGACTTTTCCCATACAAAAGTTCACCGGAGATGACTTTCCCAATACAAAAGTTCACCGGAGATGACTTTTCCCATACAAAAGTTCACCGGAGATGACTTTCCCAATACAAAAGTTCACCGGAGATGACTTTCCCAATACAAAAGTTCACCGGAGATGACTTTCCCAATACAAAAGTTCACCGGGCATGACTTTCCCAAAACAAAAGTTCACCGGGCATGACTTTCCCAATACAAAAGTTCACCGGAGATGACTTTTCCCATACAAAAGTTCACCGAGATGACTTTCCCAATACAAAAGTTCACCGGAGATGACTTTCCCAATACAAAAGTTCACCGGCATGACTTTCCCAATACAAAAGTTCACCGGAGATGACTTTCCATACAAAAGTTCACCGGAGATGACTTTCCCAATACAAAAGTTCACCGGAGATGACTTTTCCCATACAAAAGTTCACCGGAGATGACTTTCCCAATACAAAAGTTCACCGGAGATGACTTTCCCAATACAAAAGTTCACCGGGCATGACTTTCCCAATACAAAAGTTCACCGGAGATGACTTTCCCAATACAAAAGTTCACCGGGCATGACTTTCCCAAAACAAAAGTTCACCGGAGATGACTTTCCCAATACAAAAGTTCACCGGAGATGACTTTTCCCATACAAAAGTTCACCGGAGATGACTTTCCAAATACAAAAGTTCACCGGAGATGACTTTTCCCATACAAAAGTTCACCGGAGATGACTTTTCCCATACAAAAGTTCACAGGAGATGACTTTCCCAATACAAAAGTTCACCGGAGATGACTTTCCCAATACAAAAGTTCACCGGAGATGACTTTCCCAATACAAAAGTTCACCGGAGATGACTTTTCCCATACAAAAGTTCACCGGAGATGACTTTCCCAATACAAAAGTTCACCGGAGATGACTTTCCCAATACAAAAGTTCACCGGAGATGACTTTCCCAATACAAAAGTTCACCGGAGATGACTTTTCCCATACAAAAGTTCACCGGAGATGACTTTCCCAATACAAAAGTTCACCGGAGATGACTTTTCCCATACAAAAGTTCACCGGAGATGACTTTTCCCATACAAAAGTTCACCGGAGATGACTTTTCCCATACAAAAGTTCACCGGAGATGACTTTCCCAATACAAAAGTTCACCGGGCATGACTTTCCCAATACAAAAGTTCACCGGAGATGACTTTTCCCATACAAAAGTTCACCGGAGATGACTTTCCCAATACAAAAGTTCACCGGAGATGACTTTTCCCATACAAAAGTTCACCGGAGATGACTTTCCCAATACAAAAGTTCACCGGAGATGACTTTTCCCATACAAAAGTTCACCGGAGATGACTTTCCCAATACAAAAGTTCACCGGAGATGACTTTTCCCATACAAAAGTTCACCGGAGATGACTTTCCCAATACAAAAGTTCACCGGAGATGACTTTCCCAATATAAAAGTTCACCGGGCATGACTTTCCCAATACAAAAGTTCACCGGGCACGACTTTCCCAATACAAAAGTTCACCGGAGATGACTTTCCCAATACAAAAGTTCACCGGGCATGACTTTCCCAAAACAAAAGTTCACCGGGCATGACTTTCCCAATACAAAAGTTCACCGGAGATGACTTTTCCCATACAAAAGTTCACCGGAGATGACTTTCCCAATACAAAAGTTCACCGGAGATGACTTTCCCAATACAAAAGTTCACCGGGCATGACTTTCCCAAAACAAAAGTTCACCGGGCATGACTTTCCCAATACAAAAGTTCACCGGAGATGACTTTCCCAATACAAAAGTTCACCGGAGATGACTTTTCCCATACAAAAGTTCACCGGAGATGACTTTCCCAATACAAAAGTTCACCGGAGATGACTTTCCCAATACAAAAGTTCACCGGGCATGACTTTCCCAATACAAAAGTTCACCGGAGATGACTTTCCCAATACAAAAGTTCACCGGAGATGACTTTCCCAATACAAAAGTTCACCGGAGATGACTTTTCCCATACAAAAGTTCACCGGAGATGACTTTTCCCATACAAAAGTTCACCGGAGATGACTTTTCCCATACAAAAGTTCACCGGAGATGACTTTCCCAATACAAAAGTTCACCGGGCATGACTTTCCCAATACAAAAGTTCACCGGAGATGACTTTTCCCATACAAAAGTTCACCGGAGATGACTTTCCCAATACAAAAGTTCACCGGAGATGACTTTGCCCATACAAAAGTTCACCGGAGATGACTTTCCCAATACAAAAGTTCACCGGAGATGACTTTTCCCATACAAAAGTTCACCGGAGATGACTTTCCCAATACAAAAGTTCACCGGAGATGACTTTTCCCATACAAAAGTTCACCGGAGATGACTTTTCCCATACAAAAGTTCACCGGAGATGACTTTTCCCATACAAAAGTTCACCGGAGATGACTTTCCCAATACAAAAGTTCACCGGGCATGACTTTCCCAATACAAAAGTTCACCGGAGATGACTTTTCCCATACAAAAGTTCACCGGAGATGACTTTCCCAATACAAAAGTTCACCGGAGATGACTTTGCCCATACAAAAGTTCACCGGAGATGACTTTCCCAATACAAAAGTTCACCGGAGATGACTTTTCCCATACAAAAGTTCACCGGAGATGACTTTCCCAATACAAAAGTTCACCGGAGATGACTTTTCCCATACAAAAGTTCACCGGAGATGACTTTCCCAATACAAAAGTTCACCGGAGATGACTTTCCCAATACAAAAGTTCACCGGAGATGACTTTTCCCATACAAAAGTTCACCGGAGATGACTTTCCCAATACAAAAGTTCACCGGAGATGACTTTTCCCATACAAAAGTTCACCGGAGATGACTTTCCCAATACAAAAGTTCACCGGAGATGACTTTCCCAATATAAAAGTTCACCGGGCATGACTTTCCCAATACAAAAGTTCACCGGGCACGACTTTCCCAATACAAAAGTTCACCGGAGATGACTTTCCCAATACAAAAGTTCACCGGGCATGACTTTCCCAATATAAAAGTTCACCGGGCATGACTTTCCCAATACAAAAGTTCACCGGAGATGACTTTCCCAATATAAAAGTTCACCGGAGATGACTTTCCCAATACAAAAGTTCACCGGAGATTACTTTCCCAATACAAAAGTTCACCGGAGATGACTTTTCCCATACAAAAGTTCACCGGAGATGACTTTCCCAATACAAAAGTTCACCGGAGATGACTTTTCCCATACAAAAGTTCACCGGAGATGACTTTTCCCATACAAAAGTTCACCGGAGATGACTTTTCCCATACAAAAGTTCACCGGGCATGACTTTCCCAATACAAAAGTTCACCGGGCATGACTTTCCCAATACAAAAGTTCACCGGAGATGACTTTCCCAATACAAAAGTTCACCGGAGATGACTTTCCCAATATAAAAGTTCACCGGGCATGACTTTCCCAATACAAAAGTTCACCGGGCACGACTTTCCCAATACAAAAGTTCACCGGAGATGACTTTCCCAATATAAAAGTTCACCGGAGATGACTTTCCCAATACAAAAGTTCACCGGAGATGACTTTCCCAATACAAAAGTTCACCGGAGATGACTTTTCCCATACAAAAGTTCACCGGAGATGACTTTTCCCATACAAAAGTTCACCGGAGATGACTTTCCCAATACAAAAGTTCACCGGAGATGACTTTCCCAATACAAAAGTTCACCGGAGATGACTTTTCCCATACAAAAGTTCACCGGAGATGACTTTTCCCATACAAAAGTTCACCGGAGATGACTTTCCCATACAAAAGTTCACCGGAGATGACTTTCCCAATACAAAAGTTCACCGGAGATGACTTTTCCCATACAAAAGTTCACCGGAGATGACTTTCCCAATACAAAAGTTCACCGGGCACGACTTTCCCAATACAAAAGTTCACCGGAGATGACTTTCCCAATACAAAAGTTCACCGGAGATGACTTTTCCCATACAAAAGTTCACCGGAGATGACTTTCCCAATACAAAAGTTCACCGGAGATGACTTTCCCAATACAAAAGTTCACCGGGCATGACTTTCCCAATACAAAAGTTCACCGGAGATGACTTTCCCAATACAAAAGTTCACCGGGCATGACTTTCCCAAAACAAAAGTTCACCGGAGATGACTTTCCCAATACAAAAGTTCACCGGAGATGACTTTTCCCATACAAAAGTTCACCGGAGATGACTTTCCCAATACAAAAGTTCACCGGAGATGACTTTTCCCATACAAAAGTTCACCGGAGATGACTTTCCCAATACAAAAGTTCACCGGAGATGACTTTTCCCATACAAAAGTTCACCGGAGATGACTTTCCCAATACAAAAGTTCCAGGGGAGATGACTTTTCCCATACAAAAGTTCACCGGAGATGACTTTTCCCATACAAAAGTTCACCGGAGATGACTTTCCCAATACAAAAGTTCACCGGAGATGACTTTCCCAATACAAAAGTTCACCGGAGATGACTTTTCCCATACAAAAGTTCACCGGGCATGACTTTCCCAATACAAAAGTTCACCGGAGATGACTTTCCCAATATAAAAGTTCACCGGAGATGACTTTCCCAATACAAAAGTTCACCGGAGATTACTTTCCCAATACAAAAGTTCACCGGAGATGACTTTTCCCATACAAAAGTTCACCGGCGATGACTTTCCCAATTCAAAAGTTCACCGGAGATGACTTTTCCCATACAAAAGTTCACCGGAGATGACTTTTCCCATACAAAAGTTCACCGGAGATGACTTTTCGCATACAAAAGTTCACCGGGCATGACTTTCCCAATACAAAAGTTCACCGGGCATGACTTTCCCAATACAAAAGTTCACCGGAGATGACTTTGCCAATACAAAAGTTCACCGGAGATGACTTTCCCAATATAAAAGTTCACCGGGCATGACTTTCCCAATACAAAAGTTCACCGGGCACGACTTTCCAATACAAAAGTTCACCGGAGATGACTTTCCCAATATAAAAGTTCACCGGAGATGACTTTCCCAATACAAAAGTTCACCGGAGATGACTTTCCCAATACAAAAGTTCACCGGAGATGACTTTTCCCATACAAAAGTTCACCGGAGATGACTTTTCCCATACAAAAGTTCACCGGAGATGACTTTCCCAATACAAAAGTTCACCGGAGATGACTTTCCCAATACAAAAGTTCACCGGAGATGACTTTTCCCATACAAAAGTTCACCGGAGATGACTTTTCCCATACAAAAGTTCACCGGAGATGACTTTCCCATACAAAAGTTCACCGGAGATGACTTTCCCAATACAAAAGTTCACCGGAGATGACTTTTCCCATACAAAAGTTCACCGGAGATGACTTTCCCAATACAAAAGTTCACCGGGCACGACTTTCCCAATACAAAAGTTCACCGGAGATGACTTTCCCAATACAAAAGTTCACCGGAGATGACTTTTCCCATACAAAAGTTCACCGGAGATGACTTTCCCAATACAAAAGTTCACCGGAGATGACTTTCCCAATACAAAAGTTCACCGGGCATGACTTTCCCAATACAAAAGTTCACCGGAGATGACTTTCCCAATACAAAAGTTCACCGGGCATGACTTTCCCAAAACAAAAGTTCACCGGAGATGACTTTCCCAATACAAAAGTTCACCGGAGATGACTTTTCCCATACAAAAGTTCACCGGAGATGACTTTCCCAATACAAAAGTTCACCGGAGATGACTTTTCCCATACAAAAGTTCACCGGAGATGACTTTCCCAATACAAAAGTTCACCGGAGATGACTTTTCCCATACAAAAGTTCACCGGAGATGACTTTCCCAATACAAAAGTTCCAGGGGAGATGACTTTTCCCATACAAAAGTTCACCGGAGATGACTTTTCCCATACAAAAGTTCACCGGAGATGACTTTCCCAATACAAAAGTTCACCGGAGATGACTTTCCCAATACAAAAGTTCACCGGAGATGACTTTTCCCATACAAAAGTTCACCGGAGATGACTTTCCCAATACAAAAGTTCACCGGAGATGACTTTTCCCATACAAAAGTTCACCGGAGATGACTTTCCCAATACAAAAGTTCACCGGAGATGACTTTCCCAATATAAAAGTTCACCGGGCATGACTTTCCCAATACAAAAGTTCACCGGGCATGACTTTCCCAATACAAAAGTTCACCGGAGATGACTTTTCCCATACAAAAGTTCACCGGAGATGACTTTTCCCATACAAAAGTTCACCGGAGATGACTTTCCCAATACAAAAGTTCACCGGAGATGACTTTCCCAATACAAAAGTTCACCGGAGATGACTTTTCCCATACAAAAGTTCACCGGAGATGACTTTTCCCATACAAAAGTTCACCGGAGATGATTTTCCCAATACAAAAGTTCACCGGGCATGACTTTCCCAATACAAAAGTTCACCGGAGATGACTTTTCCCATACAAAAGTTCACCGGAGATGACTTTCCCAATACAAAAGTTCACCGGAGATGACTTTTCCCATACAAAAGTTCACCGGAGATGACTTTCCCAATACAAAAGTTCACCGGAGATGACTTTTCCCATACAAAAGTTCACCGGAGATGACTTTCCCAATACAAAAGTTCACCGGAGATGACTTTTCCCATACAAAAGTTCACCGGAGATGACTTTCCAATACAAAAGTTCACCGGAGATGACTTTCCCAATACAAAAGTTCACCGGAGATGACTTTTCCCGTACAAAAGTTCACCGGAGATGACTTTCCCAATACAAAAGTTCACCGGAGATGACTTTTCCCATACAAAAGTTCACCGGAGATAACTTTCCCAATACAAAAGTTCACCGGAGATGACTTTCCCAATACAAAAGTTCACCGGGCATGACTTTCCCAATACAAAAGTTCACCGGAGATGACTTTTCCCATACAAAAGTTCACCGGAGATGACTTTCCCAATACAAAAGTTCACCGGAGATGACTTTCCCAATACAAAAGTTCACCGGAGATGACTTTTCCCATACAAAAGTTCACCGGAGATGACTTTCCCAATACAAAAGTTCACCGGAGATGACTTTTCCCATACAAAAGTTCACCGGAGATGACTTTCCCAATACAAAAGTTCACCGGAGATGACTTTCCCAATACAAAAGTTCACCGGGCATGACTTTCCCAATACAAAAGTTCACCGGAGATGACTTTCCCAATATAAAAGTTCACCGGAGATGACTTTCCCAATACAAAAGTTCACCGGAGATGACTTTCCCAATACAAAAGTTCACCGGAGATGACTTTTCCCATACAAAAGTTCACCGGAGATGACTTTTCCCATACAAAAGTTCACCGGAGATGACTTTCCCTTACAAAAGTTCACCGGAGATGACTTTCCCAATACAAAAGTTCACCGGAGATGACTTTCCCATACAAAAGTTCACCGGAGATGACTTTCCCAATACAAAAGTTCACCGGAGATGACTTTCCCAATATAAAAGTTCACCGGGCATGACTTTCCCAATACAAAGTTCACCGGGCATGACTTTCCCAATACAAAAGTTCACCGGAGATGACTTTTCCCATACAAAAGTTCACCGGAGATGACTTTTCCCATACAAAAGTTCACCGGAGATGACTTTTCCCATACAAAAGTTCACCGGAGATGACTTTCCCAATACAAAAGTTCACCGGGCATGACTTTCCCAAAACAAAAGTTCACCGGGCATGACTTTCCCAATACAAAAGTTCACCGGAGATGACTTTTCCCATACAAAAGTTAACCGGAGATGACTTTCCCAATACAAAAGTTCACCGGAGATGACTTTTCCCATACAAAAGTTCACCGGAGATGACTTTTCCCATACAAAAGTTCACCGGAGATGACTTTCCCAATACAAAAGTTCACCGGGCATGACTTTCCCAATACAAAAGTTCACCGGAGATGACTTTTCCCATACAAAAGTTCACCGGAGATGACTTTCCCAATACAAAAGTTCACCGGAGATGACTTTTCCCATACAAAACTTCACCGGATATGACTTTCCCAATACAAAAGTTCACCGGAGATGACTTTCCCAATACAAAAGTTCACCGGGCATGAATTTCCCAATACAAAAGTTCACCGGAGATGACTTTTACCATACAAAAGTTCACCGGAGATGACTTTCCCAATACAAAAGTTCACCGGAGATGACTTTTCCCATACAAAAGTTCACCGGAGATGACTTTCCCAATACAAAAGTTCACCGGAGATGACTTTTCCCATACAAAAGTTCACCGGAGATGACTTTCCCAATACAAAAGTTCACCGGAGATGACTTTTCCCATACAAAAGTTCACCGGAGATGACTTTCCCAATACAAAAGTTCACCGGAGATGACTTTCCCAATACAAAAGTTCACCGGGCATGACTTTCCCAATACAAAAGTTCACCGGAGATGACTTTTCCCATACAAAAGTTCACCGGAGATGACTTTCCCAATACAAAAGTTCACCGGAGATGACTTTCCCAATACAAAAGTTCACCGGAGATGACTTTCCCAATACAAAAGTTCACCGGAGATGACTTTTCCCATACAAAAGTTCACCGGAGATGACTTTCCCAATACAAAAGTTCACCGGAGATGACTTTTCCCATACAAAAGTTCACCGGAGATGACTTTCCCAATACAAAAGTTCACCGGAGATGACTTTTCCCATACAAAAGTTCACCGGAGATGACTTTCCCAATACAAAAGTTCACCGGAGATGACTTTCCCAATACAAAAGTTCACCGGGCATGACTTTCCCAATACAAAAGTTCACCGGAGATGACTTTTCCCATACAAAAGTTCACCGGAGATGACTTTCCCAATACAAAAGTTCACCGGAGATGACTTTCCCAATACAAAAGTTCACCGGAGATGACTTTTCCCATACAAAAGTTCACCGGAGATGACTTTCCCAATACAAAAGTTCACCGGATATGACTTTTCCCATACAAAAGTTCACCGGAGATGACTTTCCCAATACAAAAGTTCACCGGAGATGACTTTCCCAATACAAAAGTTCACCGGGCATGACTTTCCCAATACAAAAGTTCACCGGAGATGACTTTCCCAATATAAAAGTTCACCGGAGATGACTTTCCCAATACAAAAGTTCACCGGAGATGACTTTCCCAATACAAAAGTTCACCGGAGATGACTTTTCCCATACAAAAGTTCACCGGAGATGACTTTCCCAATACAAAA
Organism: Musca autumnalis; assembly: GCF_047663935.1. Taxonomy (NCBI): domain Eukaryota; kingdom Metazoa; phylum Arthropoda; class Insecta; order Diptera; family Muscidae; genus Musca; species Musca autumnalis. The sequence goes on from NW_027412063.1 coordinate 53,721, forward strand.
GTTCACCGGAGATGACTTTCCCAATACAAAAGTTCACCGGAGATGACTTTTCCCATACAAAAGTTCACCGGAGATGACTTTCCCAATACAAAAGTTCACCGGAGATGACTTTTCCCATACAAAAGTTCACCGGAGATGACTTTCCCAATACAAAAGTTCACCGGAGATGACTTTCCCAATACAAAAGTTCACCGGGCATGACTTTCCCAATACAAAAGTTCACCGGAGATGACTTTCCCAATATAAAAGTTCACCGGAGATGACTTTCCCAATACAAAAGTTCACCGGAGATGACTTTCCCAATACAAAAGTTCACCGGAGATGACTTTTCCCATACAAAAGTTCACCGGAGATGACTTTCCCAATACAAAAGTTCACCGGAGATGACTTTCCCAATACAAAAGTTCACCGGAGATGACTTTTCCCATACAAAAGTTCACCGGAGATGACTTTCCCAATACAAAAGTTCACCGGAGATGACTTTCCCAATACAAAAGTTCACCGGGCATGACTTTCCCAATACAAAAGTTCACCGGGCATGACTTTCCCAATACAAAAGTTCACCGGGCATGACTTTCCCAATACAAAAGTTCACCGGAGATGACTTTCCCAATACAAAAGTTCACCGGAGATGACTTTTCCCATACAAAAGTTCACCGGAGATGACTTTCCCATACAAAAGTTCACCGGAGATGACTTTCCCAATACAAAAGTTCACCGGGCACGACTTTCCCAATACAAAAGTTCACCGGAGATGACTTTTCCCATACAAAAGTTCACCGGAGATGACTTTTCCCATACAAAAGTTCACCGGGCATGACTTTCCCAATACAAAAGTTCACCGGAGATGACTTTTCCCATACAAAAGTTCACCGGAGATGACTTTCCCAATACAAAAGTTCACCGGAGATGACTTTTCCCATACAAAAGTTCACCGGAGATGACTTTTCCCATACAAAAGTTCACCGGAGATGACTTTCCAATACAAAAGTTCACCGGAGATGACTTTCCCAATACAAAAGTTCACCGGGCACGACTTTCTCAATACAAAAGTTCACCGGAGATGACTTTCCCAATACAAAAGTTCACCGGAGATGACTTTTCCCATACAAAAGTTCACCGGAGATGACTTTCCCAATATAAAAGTTCACCGGGCATGACTTTCCCAATACAAAAGTTCACCGGAGATGACTTTTCCCATACAAAAGTTCACCGGGCATGACTTTCCCAATACAAAAGTTCACCGGGCATGACTTTCCCAATACAAAAGTTCACCGGAGATGACTTTCCCAATACAAAAGTTCACCGGAGATGACTTTCCCAATATAAAAGTTCACCGGGCATGACTTTCCCAATACAAAAGTTCACCGGAGATGACTTTCCCAATACAAAAGTTCACCGGAGATGACTTTTCCCATACAAAAGTTCACCGGAGATGACTTTCCCAATACAAAAGTTCACCGGAGATGACTTTCCCAATACAAAAGTTCACCGGAGATGACTTTTCCCATACAAAAGTTCACCGGAGATGACTTTCCCAATACAAAAGTTCACCGGAGATGACTTTTCCCATACAAAAGTTCACCGGAGATGACTTTCCCAATACAAAAGTTCACCGGAGATGACTTTCCCAATACAAAAGTTCACCGGGCATGACTTTCCCAATACAAAAGTTCACCGGAGATGACTTCCCCAATATAAAAGTTCACCGGAGATGACTTTCCCAATACAAAAGTTCACCGGAGATGACTTTCCCAATACAAAAGTTCACCGGAGATGACTTTTCCCATACAAAAGTTCACCGGAGATGACTTTTCCCATACAAAAGTTCACCGGAGATGACTTTCCCATACAAAAGTTCACCGGAGATGACTTTCCCAATACAAAAGTTCACCGGAGATGACTTTTCCCATACAAAAGTTCACCGGAGATGACTTTCCCAATACAAAAGTTCACCGGAGATGACTTTCCCAATATAAAAGTTCACCGGGCATGACTTTCCCAATACAAAAGTTCACCGGGCATGACTTTCCCAATACAAAAGTTCACCGGAGATGACTTTTCCCATACAAAAGTTCACCGGAGATGACTTTTCCCATACAAAAGTTCACCGGAGATGACTTTTCCCATACAAAAGTTCACCGGAGATGACTTTCCCAATACAAAAGTTCACCGGGCATGACTTTCCCAAAAAAAAGTTCACCGGGCATGACTTTCCCAATACAAAAGTTCACCGGAGATAACTTTTCCCATACAAAAGTTCACCGGAGATGACTTTCCCAATACAAAAGTTCACCGGAGATGACTTTTCCCATACAAAAGTTCACCGGAGATGACTTTTCCCATACAAAAGTTCACCGGAGATGACTTTCCCAATACAAAAGTTCACCGGGCATGACTTTCCCAATACAAAAGTTCACCGGAGATGACTTTTCCCATACAAAAGTTCACCGGAGATGACTTTCCCAATACAAAAGTTCACCGGAGATGACTTTTCCCATACAAAAGTTCACCGGAGATGACTTTCCCAATACAAAAGTTCACCGGAGATGACTTTTCCCATACAAAAGTTCACCGGAGATGACTTTCTCAATACAAAAGTTCACCGGAGATGACTTTTCCCATACAAAAGTTCACCGGAGATGTCTTTCCCAATACAAAAGTTCACCGGAGATGACTTTCCCAATACAAAAGTTCACCGGAGATGACTTTCCCAATACAAAAGTTCACCGGAGATGACTTTCCCAATACAAAAGTTCACCGGAGATGACTTTTCCCATACAAAAGTTCACCGGAGATGACTTTCCCAATACAAAAGTTCACCGGAGATGACTTTTCCCATACAAAAGTTCACCGGAGATGACTTTCCCAATATAAAAGTTCACCGGGCATGACTTTCCCAATACAAAAGTTCACCGGGCACGACTTTCCCAATACAAAAGTTCACCGGAGATGACTTTCCCAATACAAAAGTTAACCGGGCATGACTTTCCCAATACAAAAGTTCACCGGAGATGACTTTTCCCATACAAAAGTTCACCGGGCATGACTTTCCCAATACAAAAGTTCACCGGAGATGACTTTCCCAATACAAAAGTTCACCGGGCATGACTTTTCCCATACAAAAGTTCACCGGAGATGACTTTCCCAATACAAAAGTTCACCGGAGATGACTTTTCCCATACAAAAGTTCACCGGAGATGACTTTCCCAATACAAAAGTTCACCGGAGATGACTTTTCCCATACAAAAGTTCACCGGAGATGACTTTCCCAATACAAAAGTTCACCGGAGATGGCTTTCCCAATACAAAAGTTCACCGGAGATGACTTTTCCCATACAAAAGTTCACCGGAGATGACTTTCCCAATACAAAAGTTCACCGGAGATGACTTTTCCCATACAAAAGTTCACCGGAGATGACTTTCCCAATACAAAAGTTCACCGGAGATGACTTTTCCCATACAAAAGTTCACCGGAGATGACTTTCCCAATACAAAAGTTCACCGGGCATGACTTTCCCAATACAAAAGTTCACCGGAGATGACTTTTCCCATACAAAAGTTCACCGGAGATGACTTTCCCAATACAAAAGTTCACCGGAGATGACTTTTCCCATACAAAAGTTCACCGGAGATGACTTTCCCAATACAAAAGTTCACCGGAGATGACTTTCCCAATACAAAAGTTCACCGGAGATGACTTTTCCCATACAAAAGTTCACCGGAGATGACTTTCCCAATACAAAAGTTCACCGGAGATGACTTTTCCCATACAAAAGTTCACCGGAGATGACTTTTCCCATACAAAAGTTCACCGGAGATGACTTTCCCAATACAAAAGTTCACCGGAGATGACTTTTCCCATACAAAAGTTCACCGGAGATGACTTTCCCAATACAAAAGTTCACCGGAGATGACTTTCCCAATACAAAAGTTCACCGGAGATGACTTTTCCCATACAAAAGTTCACCGAGATGACTTTCCCAATACAAAAGTTCACCGGAGATGACTTTCCCAATACAAAAGTTCACCGGAGATGACTTTCCCAATACAAAAGTTCACCGGAGATGACTTTCCCATACAAAAGTTCACCGGAGATGACTTTCCCCATAGAAAAGTTCACCGGAGATAACTTTTCCCATACAAAAGTTCACCGGAGATGACTTTCCCAATACAAAAGTTCACCGGAGATGACTTTTCCCATACAAAAGTTCACCGGAGATGACTTTCCCAATACAAAAGTTCACCGGAGATGACTTTCCCAATACAAAAGTTCACCGGAGATGACTTTCCCAATACAAAAGTTCACCGGAGATGACTTTTCCCATACAAAAGTTCACCGGAGATGACTTTTCCCATACAAAAGTTCACCGGAGATGACTTTTCCCATACAAAAGTTCACCGGAGATGACTTTCCCAATACAAAAGTTCACCGGAGATGACTTTCCCAATACAAAAGTTCACCGGAGATGACTTTTCCATACAAAAGTTCACCGGAGATGACTTTCCCAATACAAAAGTTCACCGGAGATGACTTTCCCAATACAAAAGTTCACCGGGCATGACTTTCCCAATACAAAAGTTCACCGGAGATGACTTTTCCCATACAAAAGTTCACCGGAGATGACTTTCCCAATACAAAAGTTCACCGGAGATGACTTTCCCAATACAAAAGTTCACCGGAGATGACTTTTCCCATACAAAAGTTCACCGGAGATGACATTCCCAATACAAAAGTTCACCGGAGATGACTTTTCCCATACAAAAGTTCACCGGAGATGACTTTCCCAATACAAAAGTTCACCGGAGATGACTTTTCCCATACAAAAGTTCACCGGAGATGACTTTCCCATACAAAAGTTCACCGGAGATGACTTTCCCAATACAAAAGTTCACCGGGCATGACTTTCCCAATACAAAAGTTCACCGGAGATGACTTTCCCAATATAAAAGTTCACCGGAGATGACTTTCCCAATACAAAAGTTCACCGGGCATGACTTTCCCAATATAAAAGTTCACCGGAGATGACTTTCCCAATACAAAAGTTCACCGGAGATGACTTTCCCAATATAAAAGTTCACCGGAGATGACTTTCCCAATACAAAAGTTCACCGGAGATGACTTTTCCCATACAAAAGTTCACCGGAGATGAGTTTCCCAATACAAAAGTTCACCGGGCATGACTTTTCCCATACAAAAGTTCACCGGAGATGACTTTCCCAATACAAAAGTTCACCGGAGATGACTTTTCCCATACAAAAGTTCACCGGAGATGACTTTTCCCATACAAAAGTTCAACGGAGATGACTTTCCCAATACAAAAGTTCACCGGAGATGACTTTCCCAATACAAAAGTTCACCGGAGATGACTTTTCCCATACAAAAGTTCACCGGAGATGACTTTTCCCATACAAAAGTTCACCGGAGATGACTTTCCCATACAAAAGTTCACCGGAGATGACTTTCCCAATACAAAAGTTCACCGGAGATGACTTTTCCCATACAAAAGTTCACCGGAGATGACTTTCCCAATACAAAAGTTCACCGGAGATGACTTTCCCAATACAAAAGTTCACCGGGCATGACTTTCCCAATACAAAAGTTCACCGGAGATGACTTTTCCCATACAAAAGTTCACCGGAGATGACTTTCCCAATACAAAAGTTCACCGGAGATGACTTTTCCCATACAAAAGTTCACCGGGCATGACTTTTCCCATACAAAAGTTCACCGGAGATGACTTTTCCCATACAAAAGTTCACCGGAGATGACTTTCCCAATACAAAAGTTCACCGGGCATGACTTTCCCAATACAAAAGTTCACCGGAGATGACTTTTCCCATACAAAAGTTCACCGGAGATGACTTTCCCAATACAAAAGTTCACCGGGCATGACTTTCCCAATACAAAAGTTCACCGGAGATGACTTTTCCCATACAAAAGTTCACCGGAGATGACTTTCCCAATACAAAAGTTCACCGGAGATGACTTTTCCCAATACAAAAGTTCACCGGAGATGACTTTTCCCATACAAAAGTTCACCGGAGATGACTTTCCCAATACAAAAGTTCACCGGAGATGACTTTCCCAATACAAAAGTTCACCGGGCATGACTTTCCCAATACAAAAGTTCACCGGAGATGACTTTTCCCATACAAAAGTTCACCGGAGATGACTTTCCCAATACAAAAGTTCACCGGAGATGACTTTTCCCAATACAAAAGTTCGCCGGAGATGACTTTTCCCATACAAAAGTTCACCGGAGATGACTTTCCCAATACAAAAGTTCACCGGAGATGACTTTCCCAATACAAAAGTTCACCGGAGATGACTTTCCCAATACAAAAGTTCACCGGAGATGACTTTTCCCATATAAAAGTTCACCGGGCACGACTTTCCCAATACAAAAGTTCACCGGAGATGACTTTCCCAATATAAAAGTTCACCGGGCATGACTTTCCCAATACAAAAGTTCACCCGAGATGACTTTCCCATACAAAAGTTCACCGGAGATGACTTTCCCAATACAAAAGTTCACCGGAGATGACTTTTCCCATACAAAAGTTCACCGGGCATGACTTTCCCAATACAAAAGTTCACCGGAGATGACTTTTCCCATACAAAAGTTCACCGGAGATGACTTTCCCAATACAAAAGTTCACCGGAGATGACTTTTCCCAATACAAAATTTCACCGGAGATGACTTTTCCCATACAAAAGTTCACCGGAGATGACTTTCCCAATATAAAAGTTCACCGGAGATGACTTTCCCAATACAAAAGTTCACCGGAGATGACTTTCCCATACAAAAGTTCACCGGAGATGACTTTCCCAATACAAAAGTTCACCGGAGATGACTTTTCCCATACAAAAGTTCACCGGAGATGACTTTCCCAATACAAAAGTTCACCGGAGATGACTTTTCCCATACAAAAGTTCACCGGAGATGACTTTCCCAATACAAAAGTTCACCGGAGATGACTTTCCCAATACAAAAGTTCACCGGAGATGACTTTCCCAATACAAAAGTTCACCGGAGATGACTTTTCTGATACAAAAGTTCACCGGAGATGACTTTTCCCATACAAAAGTTCACCGGAGATGACTTTTCCCATACAAAAGTTCACCGGAGATGACTTTCCCTATACAAAAGTTCACCGGAGATGACTTTCCCAATACAAAAGTTCACCGGAGATGACTTTTCCCATACAAAAGTTCACCGGAGATGACTTTCCCAATACAAAAGATCACCGGAGATGACTTTCCCAATACAAAAGTTCACCGGGCATGACTTTCCCAATACAAAAGTTCACCGGAGATGACTTTTCCCATACAAAAGTTCACCGGAGATGACTTTCCCAATACAAAAGTTCACCGGAGATGACTTTCCCAATACAAAAGTTCACCGGAGATGACTTTTCCCATACAAAAGTTCACCGGAGATGACTTTCCCAATACAAAAGTTCACCGGAGATGACTTTTCCCATACAAAAGTTCACCGGAGATGACTTTCCCAATACAAAAGTTCACCGGAGATGACTTTTCCCATACAAAAGTTCACCGGAGATGACTTTCCCATACAAAAGTTCACCGGAGATGACTTTCCCAATACAAAAGTTCACCGGGCATGACTTTCCCAATACAAAAGTTCACCGGAGATGACTTTCCCAATATAAAAGTTCACCGGAGATGACTTTCCCAATACAAAAGTTCACCGGGCATGACTTTCCCAATATAAAAGTTCACCGGAGATGACTTTCCCAATACAAAAGTTCACCGGAGATGACTTTCCCAATATAAAAGTTCACCGGAGATGACTTTCCCAATACAAAAGTTCACCGGAGATGACTTTTCCCATACAAAAGTTCACCGGAGATGACTTTCCCAATACAAAAGTTCACCGGGCATGACTTTTCCCATACAAAAGTTCACCGGAGATGACTTTCCCAATACAAAAGTTCACCGGAGATGACTTTTCCCATACAAAAGTTCACCGGAGATGACTTTTCTCATACAAAAGTTCACCGGAGATGACTTTCCCAATACAAAAGTTCACCGGAGATGACTTTTCCCATACAAAAGTTCACCGGAGATGACTTTTCCCATACAAAAGTTCACCGGAGATGACTTTCCCATACAAAAGTTCACCGGAGATGACTTTCCCAATACAAAAGTTCACCGGAGATGACTTTTCCCATACAAAAGTTCACCGGAGATGACTTTCCCAATACAAAAGTTCACCGGAGATGACTTTCCCAATACAAAAGTTCACCGGGCATGACTTTCCCAATACAAAAGTTCACCGGAGATGACTTTTCCCATACAAAAGTTCACCGGAGATGACTTTCCCAATACAAAAGTTCACCGGAGATGACTTTTCCCATACAAAAGTTCACCGGGCATGACTTTTCCCATACAAAAGTTCACCGGAGATGACTTTTCCCATACAAAAGTTCACCGGAGATGACTTTCCCAATACAAAAGTTCACCGGGCATGACTTTCCCAATACAAAAGTTCACCGGAGATGACTTTTTCCATACAAAAGTTCACCGGAGATGACTTTCCCAATACAAAAGTTCACCGGAGATGACTTTTCCCAATACAAAAGTTCACCGAAGATGACTTTTCCCATACAAAAGTTCACCGGAGATGACTTTCCCAATACAAAAGTTCACCGGAGATGACTTTCCCAATACAAAAGTTCACCGGGCATGACTTTCCCAATACAAAAGTTCACCGGAGATGACTTTTCCCATACAAAAGTTCACCGGAGATGACTTTCCCAATACAAAAGTTCACCGGAGATGACTTTTCCCAATACAAAAGTTCACCGGAGATGACTTTTCCCATACAAAAGTTCACCGGAGATGACTTTCCCAATACAAAAGTTCACCGGAGATGACTTTCCCAATACAAAAGTTCACCGGAGATGACTTTCCCAATACAAAAGTTCACCGGAGATGACTTTTCCCATATAAAAGTTCACCGGGCACGACTTTCCCAATACAAAAGTTCACCGGAGATGACTTTCCCAATATAAAAGTTCACCGGGCATGACTTTCCCAATACAAAAGTTCACCGGGCACGACTTTCCCAATACAAAAGTTCACCGGGCATGACTTTCCCAATACAAAAGTTCACCGGAGATGACTTTCCCAATACAAAAGTTCACCGGGCATGACTTTCCCAATACAAAAGTTCACCGGAGATGACTTTTCCCATACAAAAGTTCACCGGAGATGACTTTTCCCATACAAAAGTTCACCGGAGATGACTTTCCCAATACAAAAGTTCACCGGAGATGACTTTTCCCATACAAAAGTTCACCGGAGATGACTTTCCCAATACAAAAGTTCACCGGAGATGACTTTCCCAACACAAAAGTTCACCGGAGATGACTTTCCCAATACAAAAGTTCACCGGAGATGACTTTTCCCATACAAAAGTTCACCGGAGATGACTTTCCCAATACAAAAGTTCACCGGAGATGACTTTCCCAATACAAAAGTTCACCGGAGATGACTTTCCCAATACAAAAGTTCACCGGAGATGACTTTCCCAATACAAAAGTTCACGGGCATGACTTTCCCAATACAAAAGTTCACCGGAGATGACTTTCCCAATACAAAAGTTCACCGGGCATGACTTTCCCAATATAAAAGTTCACCGGAGATGACTTTCCCAATACAAAAGTTCACCGGAGATGACTTTCCCAATACAAAAGTTCACCGGAGATGACTTTCCCAATACAAAAGTTCACCGGAGATGACTTTCCCAATATAAAAGTTCACCGGGCATGACTTTCCCAATACAAAAGTTCACCGGGCACGACTTTCCCAATACAAAAGTTCACCGGAGATGACTTTCCCAATACAAAAGTTCACCGGAGATGACTTTTCCCATACAAAAGTTCACCGGAGATGACTTTCCCAATACAAAAGTTCACCGGAGATGACTTTTCCCATACAAAAGTTCACCGGAGATGACTTTCCCAATACAAAAGTTCACCGGAGATGACTTTCCCAATACAAAAGTTCACCGGAGATGACTTTTCCCATACAAAAGTTCACCATAGATGACTTTCCCATACAAAAGTTCACCGGAGATGACTTTCCCAATATAAAAGTTCACCGGGCATGACTTTCCCAATACAAAAGTTCACCGGAGATGACTTTTCCCATACAAAAGTTCACCGGAGATGACTTTCCCAATACAAAAGTTCACCGGAGATGACTTTTCCCATACAAAAGTTCACCGGAGATGACTTTTCCCATACAAAAGTTCACCGAAGATGACTTTCCCATACAAAAGTTCACCAGAGATGACTTTTCCCATACAAAAGTTCACCGGAGATGACTTTCCCAATACAAAAGTTCACCGGAGATGACTTTCCCAATACAAAAGTTCACCGGGCATGACTTTCCCAATACAAAAGTTCACCGGAGATGACTTTCCCAATATAAAAGTTCACCGGAGATGACTTTCCCAATACAAAAGTTCACCGGAGATGACTTTCCCAATACAAAAGTTCACCGGAGATGACTTTTCCCATACAAAAGTTCACCGGAGATGACTTTTCCCATACAAAAGTTCACCGGAGATGACTTTCCCATACAAAAGTTCACCGGAGATGACTTTCCCAATACAAAAGTTCACCGGAGATGACTTTTCCCATACAAAAGTTCACCGGAGATGACTTTCCCAATACAAAAGTTCACCGGAGATGACTTTCCCAATATAAAAGTTCACCGGGCATGACTTTCCCAATACAAAAGTTCACCGGGCATGACTTTCCCAATACAAAAGTTCACCGGAGATGACTTTTCCCATACAAAAGTTCACCGGAGATGACTTTTCCCATACAAAAGTTCACCGGAGATGACTTTCCCAATACAAAAGTTCACCGAAGATGACTTTTCCCATACAAAAGTTCACCGGAGATGACTTTCCCAATACAAAAGTTCACCGGAGATGACTTTCCCAATACAAAAGTTCACCGGAGATGACTTTTCCCATACAAAAGTTCACCGGAGATGAATTTCCCAATACAAAAGTTCACCGGAGATGACTTTCCCAATACAAAAGTTCACCGGAGATGACTTTCCCAATACAAAAGTTCACCGGAGATGACTTTCCCAATACAAAAGTTCACCGGGCATGACTTTCCCAATACAAAAGTTCACCGGAGATGACTTTCCCAATACAAAAGTTCACCGGGCATGACTTTCCCAATATAAAAGTTCACCGGAGATGACTTTCCCAATACAAAAGTTCACCGGAGACGACTTTCCCAATACAAAAGTTCACCGGAGATGACTTTCCCAATACAAAAGTTCACCGGAGATGACTTTCCGAATATAAAAGTTCACCGGGTATGACTTTCCCAATACAAAAGTTCACCGGGCACGACTTTCCCAATACAAAAGTTCACCGGAGATGACTTTCCCAATACAAAAGTTCACCGGGCATGACTTTCCCAATACAAAAGTTCACCGGAGATGACTTTTCCCATACAAAAGTTCACCGGGCATGACTTTCCCAATACAAAAGTTCACCGGAGATGACTTTCCCAATACAAAAGTTCACCGGGCATGACTTTTCCCATACAAAAGTTCACCGGAGATGACTTTCCCAATACAAAAGTTCACCGGAGATGACTTTTCCCATACAAAATTTCACCGGAGATGACTTTCCCAATACAAAAGTTCACCGGAGATGACTTTTCCCATACAAAAGTTCACCGGAGATGACTTTCCCAATACAAAAGTTCACCGGAGATGACTTTCCCAATACAAAAGTTCACCGGAGATGACTTTTCCCATACAAAAGTTCACCGGAGATGACTTTCCCATACAAAAGTTCACCGGAGATGACTTTTCCCATACAAAAGTTCACCGGAGATGACTTTCCCAATACAAAAGTTCACCGGGCATGACTTTCCCAATACAAAAGTTCACCGGAGATGACTTTTCCCATACAATAGTTCACCGGAGATGACTTTCCCAATACAAAAGTTCACCGGAGATGACTTTTCCCATACAAAAGTTCACCGGAGATGACTTTCCCAATACAAAAGTTCACCGGAGATGACTTTCCCAATACAAAAGTTCACCGGAGATGACTTTTCCCATACAAAAGTTCACCGGAGATGACTTTCCCAATACCAAAGTTCACCGGAGATGACTTTTCACATACAAAAGTTCACCGGAGATGACTTTTCCCATACAAAAGTTCACCGGAGATGACTTTCCCAATACAAAAGTTCACCGGAGATGACTTTTCCCATACAAAAGTTCACCGGAGATGACTTTCCCAATACAAAAGTTCACCGGAGATGACTTTCCCAATACAAAAGTTCACCGGAGATGACTTTTCCCATACAAAAGTTCACCGGAGATGACTTTCCCAATACAAAAGTTCACCGGAGATGACTTTCCCAATACAAAAGTTCACCGGAGATGACTTTCCCAATACAAAAGTTCACCGGAGATGACTTTCCCAATACAAAAGTTCACCGGAGATGACTTTCCCATACAAAAGTTCACCGGAGATGACTTTCCCAATACAAAAGTTCACCGGAGATGACTTTTCCCATACAAAAGTTCACCGGAGATGACTTTCCCAATACAAAAGTTCACCGGAGATGACTTTTCCCATACAAAAGTTCACCGGAGATGACTTTCCCAATACAAAAGTTCACCGGAGATGACTTTCCCAATACAAAAGTTCACCGGAGATGACTTTCCCAATACAAAAGTTCACCGGAGATGACTTTTCCCATACAAAAGTTCACCGGAGATGACTTTTCCCATACAAAATTCACCGGAGATGACTTTTCCCATACAAAAGTTCACCGGAGATGACTTTCCCAATACAAAAGTTCACCGGAGATGACTTTCCCAATACAAAAGTTCACCGGAGATGATTTTTCCCATACAAAAGTTCACCGGAGATGACTTTCCCAATACAAAAGTTCACCGGAGATGATTTTCCCAATACAAAAGTTCACCGGGCATGACTTTCCCAATACAAAAGTTCACCGGAGATGACTTTTCCCATACAAAAGTTCACCGGAGATGACTTTCCCAATACAAAAGTTCACCGGAGATGACTTTCCCAATACAAAAGTTCACCGGAGATGACTTTTCCCATACAAAAGTTCACCGGAGATGACTTTCCCAATACAAAAGTTCACCGGAGATGACTTTCCCCATACAAAAGTTCACCGGAGATGACTTTCCCAATACAAAAGTTCACCGGAGATGACTTTTCCCATACAAAAGTTCACCGGAGATGACTTTCCCAATTACAAAGTTCACCGGAGATGACTTTCCCAATACAAAAGTTCACCGGAGATGACTTTTCCCATACAAAAGTTCACCGGAGATGACTTTCCCAATACAAAAGTTCACCGGAGATGACTTTTCCCATACAAAAGTTCACCGGAGATGACTTTCCCAATACAAAAGTTCACCGGAGATGACTTTCCCCATACAAAAGTTCACCGGAGATGACTTTCCCAATACAAAAGTTCACCGGAGATGACTTTTCCCATACAAAAGTTCACCGGAGATGACTTTTCCCATACAAAAGTTCACCGGAGATGACTTTTCCCATACAAAAGTTCACCGGAGATGACTTTCCCATACAAAAGTTCACCGGAGATGACTTTCCCAATACAAAAGTTCACCGGAGATGACTTTCCCAATACAAAAGTTCACCGGAGATGACTTTTCCCATACAAAAGTTCACCGGAGATGACTTTCCCAATACAAAAGTTCACCGGAGATGACTTTCCCAATACAAAAGTTCACCGGAGATGACTTTTCCCATACAAAAGTTCACCGGAGAAGACTTTCCCAATACAAAAGTTCACCGGAGATGACTTTTCCCATACAAAAGTTCACCGGAGATGACTTTTCCCATACAAAAGTTCACCGGGCATGACTTTCCCAATACAAAAGTTCACCGGGCATGAGTTTCCCAATACAAAAGTTCACCGGGCATGACTTTCCCAATACAAAAGTTCACCGGAGATGACTTTCCCAATACAAAAGTTCACCGGGCATGACTTTCCCAATACAAAAGTTCACCGGGCATGACTTTCCCAATACATAGTTCACCGGAGATGACTTTTCCCAATACAAAAGTTCACCGGGCACGACTTTCCCAATACAAAAGTTCACCGGGCATGACTTTCCCAAAACAAAAGTTCACCGGAGATGACTTTCCCAATACAAAAGTTCACCGGAGATGACTTTCCCAATACAAAAGTTCACCGGAGATGACTTTCCCAATACAAAAGTTCACCGGAGATGACTTTTCCCATACAAAAGTTCACCGGAGATGACTTTCCCAATACAAAAGTTCACCGGAGATGACTTTCCCAATACAAAAGTTCACCGGAGATGACTTTTCCCATACAAAAGTTCACCGGACATGACTTTCCCAATACAAAAGTTCACCGGAGATGACTTTCCCAATACAAAAGTTCACCGGAGATGACTTTCCCAATATAAAAGTTCACCTGGCATGACTTTCCCAATACAAAAGTTCACCGGGCATGACTTTCCCAATACAAAAGTTCACCGGAGATGACTTTCCCAATACAAAAGTTCACCGGAGATGACTTTTCCCATACAAAAGTTCACCGGAGATGACTTTTCCCATACAAAAGTTCACCGGAGATGACTTTTCCCATACAAAAGTTCACCGGAGATGACTTTCCCAATACAAAAGTTCACCGGAGATGATTTTTCCCATACAAAAGTTCACCGGAGATGACTTTCCCAATACAAAAGTTCACCGGGCATGACTTTCCCAATACAAAAGTTCACCGGAGATGACTTTTCCCATACAAAAGTTCACCGGGCATGACTTTCCCAATACAAAAGTTCACCGGAGATGACTTTCCCAATACAAAAGTTCACCGGAGATGACTTTTCCCATACAAAAGTTCACCGGGCATGACTTTCCCAATACAAAAGTTCACCGGAGATGACTTTTCCCATACAAAAGTTCACCGGAGATGACTTTCCCAATACAAAAGTTCACCGGAGATGACTTTTCCCATACAAAAGTTCACCGGAGATGACTTTCCCAATACAAAAGTTCACCGGGCATGACTTTCCCAAAACAAAAGTTCACCGGAGATGACTTTCCCAATACAAAAGTTCACCGGAGATGACTTTCCCAATACAAAAGTTCACCGGAGATGACTTTTCCCATACAAAAGTTCACCGGAGATGACTTTCCCAATACAAAAGTTCACCGGAGATGACTTTCCCAATACAAAAGTTCACCGGAGATGACTTTCCCAATACAAAAGTTCACCGGAGATGACTTTCCCAATATAAAAGTTCACCGGAGATGACTTTCCCAATACAAAAGTTCACCGGGCATGACTTTCCCAATATAAAAGTTCACCGGAGATGACTTTCCCAATACAAAAGTTCACCGGAGATGACTTTTCCCATACAAAAGTTCACCGGAGATGACTTTTTCCATACAAAAGTTCACCGGAGATGACTTTTCCCATACAAAAGTTCACCGGAGATGACTTTTCCCATACAAAAGTTCACCGGAGATGACTTTTCCCATACAAAAGTTCACCGGAGATGACTTTTCCCATACAAAAGTTCACCGGAGATGACTTTCCCAATACAAAAGTTCACCGGAGATGACTTTTCCCATACAAAAGTTCACCGGAGATGACTTTCCCAATACAAAAGTTCACCGGAGATGACTTTCCCAATACAAAAGTTCACCGGAGATGACTTTCGCAATACAAAAGTTCACCGGAGATGACTTTTCCCATACAAAAGTTCACCGGAGATGACTTTCCCAATACAAAAGTTCACCGGAGATGACTTTCCCAATACAAAAGTTCACCGGAGATGACTTTTCCCATACAAAAGTTCACCGGAGATGACTTTCCCAATACAAAAGTTCACCGGAGATGACTTTTCCCATACAAAAGTTCACCGGAGATGACTTTCCCAATACAAAAGTTCACCGGAGATGACTTTCCCAATACAAAAGTTCACCGGAGATGACTTTTCCCATACAAAAGTTCACCGGAGATGACTTTCCCAATACAAAAGTTCACCGGAGATGACTTTCCCAATACAAAAGTTCACCGGAGATGACTTTTCCCATACAAAAGTTCACCGGAGATGACTTTCCCAATACAAAAGTTCACCGGAGATGACTTTCCCAATATGAAAGTTCACCGGGCATGACTTTCCCAATACAAAAGTTTACCGGAGATGACTTTTCCCATACAAAAGTTCACCGGAGATGACTTTCCCAATACAAAAGTTCACCGGACATGACTTTCCCAATACAAAAGTTCACCGGAGATGACTTTTCCCATACAAAAGTTCACCGGAGATGACTTTCCCAATACAAAAGTTCACCGGAGATGACTTTCCCAATACAAAAGTTCACCGGAGATGACTTTTCCCATACAAAAGTTCACCGGAGATGACTTTCCCAATACAAAAGTTCACCGGAGATGACTTTCCCAATATAAAAGTTCACCGGGCATGACTTTCCCAATACAAAAGTTCACCGGAGATGACTTTTCCCATACAAAAGTTCACCGGAGATGACTTTCCCAATACAAAAGTTCACCGGAGATGACTTTTCCCATACAAAAGTTCACCGGAGATGACTTTCCCAATACAAAAGTTCACCGGAGATGACTTTCCCAATACAAAAGTTCACCGGAGATGACTTTTCCCATACAAAAGTTCACCGGAGATGACTTTTCCCATACAAAAGTTCACCGGAGATGACTTTCCCAATACAAAAGTTCACCGGAGATGACTTTTCCCATACAAAAGTTCACCGGAGATGACTTTCCCAATACAAAAGTTCACCGGAGATGACTTTCCCAATACAAAAGTTCACCGGAGATGACTTTTCCCATACAAAAGTTCACCGGAGATGACTTTCCCAATACAAAAGTTCACCGGAGATGACTTTCCCAATACAAAAGTTCACCGGAGATGACTTTTCCCATAGAAAAGTTCACCGGAGATGACTTTCCCAATACAAAAGTTCACCGGAGATGACTTTTCCCATACAAAAGTTCACCGGAGATGACTTTTCCCATACAAAAGTTCACCGGAGATGACTTTCCCAATACAAAAGTTCACCGGAGATGACTTTTCCCATACAAAAGTTCACCGGAGATGACTTTCCCAATACAAAAGTTCACCGGAGATGACTTTCCCAATACAAAAGTTCACCGGAGATGACTTTTCCCATACAAAAGTTCACCGGAGATGACTTTTCCCATACAAAAGTTCACCGGAGATGACTTTCCCATACAAAAGTTCACCGGAGATGACTTTCCCAATACAAAAGTTCACCGGAGATGACTTTCCCAATACAAAAGTTCACCGGAGATGACTTTTCCCATACAAAAGTTCACCGGAGATGACTTTCCCAATACAAAAGTTCACCGGAGATGACTTTCCCAATACAAAAGTTCACCGGAGATGACTTTTCCCATACAAAAGTTCACCGGAGAAGACTTTCCCAATACAAAAGTTCACCGGAGATGACTTTTCCCATACAAAAGTTCACCGGAGATGACTTTTCCCATACAAAAGTTCACCGGGCATGACTTTCCCAATACAAAAGTTCACCGGGCATGAGTTTCCCAATACAAAAGTTCACCGGGCATGACTTTCCCAATACAAAAGTTCACCGGAGATGACTTTCCCAATACAAAAGTTCACCGGGCATGACTTTCCCAATACAAAAGTTCACCGGGCATGACTTTCCCAATACATAGTTCACCGGAGATGACTTTTCCCAATACAAAAGTTCACCGGGCACGACTTTCCCAATACAAAAGTTCACCGGGCATGACTTTCCCAAAACAAAAGTTCACCGGAGATGACTTTCCCAATACAAAAGTTCACCGGAGATGACTTTCCCAATACAAAAGTTCACCGGAGATGACTTTCCCAATACAAAAGTTCACCGGAGATGACTTTTCCCATACAAAAGTTCACCGGAGATGACTTTCCCAATACAAAAGTTCACCGGAGATGACTTTCCCAATACAAAAGTTCACCGGAGATGACTTTTCCCATACAAAAGTTCACCGGACATGACTTTCCCAATACAAAAGTTCACCGGAGATGACTTTCCCAATACAAAAGTTCACCGGAGATGACTTTCCCAATATAAAAGTTCACCTGGCATGACTTTCCCAATACAAAAGTTCACCGGGCATGACTTTCCCAATACAAAAGTTCACCGGAGATGACTTTCCCAATACAAAAGTTCACCGGAGATGACTTTTCCCATACAAAAGTTCACCGGAGATGACTTTTCCCATACAAAAGTTCACCGGAGATGACTTTTCCCATACAAAAGTTCACCGGAGATGACTTTCCCAATACAAAAGTTCACCGGAGATGACTTTTCCCATACAAAAGTTCACCGGAGATGACTTTCCCAATACAAAAGTTCACCGGGCATGACTTTCCCAATACAAAAGTTCACCGGAGATGACTTTTCCCATACAAAAGTTCACCGGGCATGACTTTCCCAATACAAAAGTTCACCGGAGATGACTTTCCCAATACAAAAGTTCACCGGAGATGACTTTTCCCATACAAAAGTTCACCGGGCATGACTTTCCCAATACAAAAGTTCACCGGAGATGACTTTTCCCATACAAAAGTTCACCGGAGATGACTTTCCCAATACAAAAGTTCACCGGAGATGACTTTTCCCATACAAAAGTTCACCGGAGATGACTTTCCCAATACAAAAGTTCACCGGGCATGACTTTCCCAAAACAAAAGTTCACCGGAGATGACTTTCCCAATACAAAAGTTCACCGGAGATGACTTTCCCAATACAAAAGTTCACCGGAGATGACTTTTCCCATACAAAAGTTCACCGGAGATGACTTTCCCAATACAAAAGTTCACCGGAGATGACTTTCCCAATACAAAAGTTCACCGGAGATGACTTTCCCAATACAAAAGTTCACCGGAGATGACTTTCCCAATATAAAAGTTCACCGGAGATGACTTTCCCAATACAAAAGTTCACCGGACATGACTTTCCCAATATAAAAGTTCACCGGAGATGACTTTCCCAATACAAAAGTTCACCGGAGATGACTTTTCCCATACAAAAGTTCACCGGAGATGACTTTTTCCATACAAAAGTTCACCGGAGATGACTTTTCCCATACAAAAGTTCACCGGAGATGACTTTTCCCATACAAAAGTTCACCGGAGATGACTTTTCCCATACAAAAGTTCACCGGAGATGACTTTTCCCATACAAAAGTTCACCGGAGATGACTTTCCCAATACAAAAGTTCACCGGAGATGACTTTTCCCATACAAAAGTTCACCGGAGATGACTTTCCCAATACAAAAGTTCACCGGAGATGACTTTCCCAATACAAAAGTTCACCGGAGATGACTTTCCCAATACAAAAGTTCACCGGAGATGACTTTTCCCATACAAAAGTTCACCGGAGATGACTTTCCCAATACAAAAGTTCACCGGAGATGACTTTCCCAATACAAAAGTTCACCGGAGATGACTTTTCCCATACAAAAGTTCACCGGAGATGACTTTCCCAATACAAAAGTTCACCGGAGATGACTTTTCCCATACAAAAGTTCACCGGAGATGACTTTCCCAATACAAAAGTTCACCGGAGATGACTTTCCCAATACAAAAGTTCACCGGAGATGACTTTTCCCATACAAAAGTTCACCGGAGATGACTTTCCCAATACAAAAGTTCACCGGAGATGACTTTCCCAATACAAAAGTTCACCGGAGATGACTTTTCCCATACAAAAGTTCACCGGAGATGACTTTCCCAATACAAAAGTTCACCGGAGATGACTTTCCCAATATGAAAGTTCACCGGGCATGACTTTCCCAATACAAAAGTTTACCGGAGATGACTTTTCCCATACAAAAGTTCACCGGAGATGACTTTCCCAATACAAAAGTTCACCGGAGATGACTTTCCCAATACAAAAGTTCACCGGAGATGACTTTT
>NW_027412064.1:0-73694 GCF_047663935.1 Musca autumnalis
GGATCGAAATAAATAAAATGTAGTTTCCATTTTAAGTTTTTATTAAATAAAATTGCATAAAAAAATAAATAAAAAATAATGTTTTTATTTAAAACAAAAAAATGAAGGGATTAGAAAGGGAAGAGAAACACTAGAGCAAAGAGGTTTGTATGGATCAACAATATCAAGATTAATATGGTTAAAATTGTAACAGCTAGGTGGATGGAAAAACTTCTCCACAAGTGGTGTCTTACGACACGCCGTACGGACTCGGCGATAAACAGTAGGTCCCATATCATTGAGCTAAATATGAATCGGGGTGCACTCATTGATATGAGAGAAGTCTCCCTTGTCCCGTATGGGATGTTGTGGAACAATGTAGGTGGATGGTATTTGTTGGTATATTAAATAGAAATTAGTATTCTCATTCTAAATGAAAAAAACTTTGCGTAAATCAAAAAACCTATAACACGTAAAAAAACATAGTATCATCCTGTGTGAATTAAAACACTTCTTTCCCAAAAAAAACTTAAGTATTTAGAAGGTTTTAAGACAAAAATATGGCTTTGGACTTAAACTCAAAAGTTTTGCGGGGGAAGTACCTAAAGGAATTTTGGAAGTGGGTCTTATGTTGGGGGCTAGGAAACATGGACTTGTTCACGAAAAACATATTATCGATGTAAACAGGGACACTAGGAGTACCTTCGGTAAAAAGTCCAAAGGCTCCTCGAACAGACCATTAACAGCACTTAAACGAAAATGTTGAACACTTGTGTGGGTGGTACCCCAAGGAGTGGACAGATAGGGCCCATTTTGAACATAAACTAAGTTCGGACACGGTATTTCGAGATACAAAGTTTGGACCAAATCTTTTCCTCCGTTTATGAGATATCGCGTATTCCATTTTAGGGAATATTTTCGAACTTTTGTGGGGGAGGTACCGGAAGAAGTGGCCCTATAAGCACCACTTTGAAATTGTATCCAATATTCGAAGAAATATTTCGATATGCAACGTGTGGACCAACGCAATATTCGCAACAGCCACTACACTTGTTGGCCGTAGGGTTTTTTCAGCTTTCGGTCATTTTCTCAAGAAATATGGACTTGCCGCTCAAAAAACGTGTACCATCGTAATGGAGGCGGCTAATACTAGTTGTTACAATAAAAATTAAACCATTCGAGGGGAGGTCTTAAACTGCACTTTTTCGAAATTGTGTAGGTGGTACCCGAAAGAGTGAACCGATATTCTCCATATTCTGACTTGATCTATGTCTGGTGGAAATATTACAATATGCAAAGTATGGGCCAAATCGGTTAGTCCCTTCGAGCGTTATCGTGCGCATAATTTTTGCAAAAAAAATATGCATTAATCCATTCGAGAGTTGTTGTGCGCTCCAGCCACCCAGACTTACAGACAGACAGTCAGACGGACGGACATTGCTAAACCGACTCCATGTTGCCTCAAACTTGCTGATGGTATGAAAAGGTGTTTTTGACTGAATGACCTTCTCTCTGGCCTCAGGAGACAATTCCGTGTATCTAGACCCTTAGTGCCTTTCTCTATTTCTATCAAAATCTTCACATTAACGGAGTATGGTAAGATCGACTACAAAATATTAAAAGATCGACTTTGAAAAATTAAGATTTCGTTCTAACACGGAGAAAAGTCATGTCATTAAGTTGGGAAAGGGACTTTAATTTGTTTATGGCGGTCTCTACCATTCCTTTGTAAACACATCCCCTACATTTTTAGTGAATGGAAAGATCTTCTATGTATTAAAGACCTTAGAAGGGTCTTCCATTAACAGAAGTCCTCTAAAATTCTCATCAAAATCTTTCCTCTGACCACAATGTTAAATTCTCCACTTACCATAAATTACAAACGGATGTCATAACTAATTAACACATTTGTTGTACATATTCATGTCAAACCTCTTCCCTTTCTTTTATACAACAAATTAAAATAGCTATACTATGATGATACACGCAAGGATGTCATCCCTGAGTATGAAACCAGTGTGCGTATGAACGATTGTTGTTAATCTAGTCATGGGGTTTGTTTATAACACTTTTGGCCAAGAATAAACATCAAGTGCATTTTTGTCATGCTGGAAAAAAAGACACAATTATTTTTTGTCTGCTACTTTTACTTTTCTAAATCATGTAGTCATGCCTGAATATTAAACTGGTTTAATTGTGTGTGTGTACTGGAGAGTCCCTGTTTTATGTCGAAGCGACAATGTTGCGCATAAATAAACCATTGCATAAACGAGTGTGAATCATGTAGCAGATTCATAACAATGCACCTTTGCTCGAGTTTTTTTAAAATTGTATATGAATGCAAAACGAGAATATGTGACAATGGGGTTTATTTATTGTATTTTGTTGGGATTATGTAGGTACATCCGTTTGGATTTCATGGAGAATTGGAGAATAACAAAATATCAAATTTGGAAAGGAAAAATGTTCTTTAAGAATTTTCAACCATTTGGAAAGCATATACAGATGGATGTCCTTTGGATGCATCTATAGATAGCAGAACTTTAAGGGGTATTTTGTATATAGAAAAAAGTTTTCTTGTAGAGACTTAATATAGGTTGAAAACTTTTTGTAAGGCGTTTGTGCTGTCTTCTATAGGTAGATCGGTTTTCTTAAACATACAAAAGATCTTTTGGAGGGTTTTCATATATTGAATATGTTTGGGCATCTTCTGTAGTTGAAATATCTTTAATTTGTCTTCTGTGGGTGGAAGAGCTGTTTTTGTAGTTACATGGTCTTTGGCAATTGTTTGAAACCTTTGAAAGCATTCTAAACCTAAAATACCTTCTAGATATCTTCTGTTCATTCACGGTTTACGGTCGTGTCCTAAAACAGAAGACCTTTTGTTTTCTTCGTTATTTTTATACCCTCCACCATAGTATGGAGGGTATATTAAGTTTGTTTTTCCGTTTGTAACGCATTGAAATACTCATTTGCGACCCTATAAAGTATATATATTC
This sequence comes from Musca autumnalis, assembly GCF_047663935.1. Classification (NCBI taxonomy): domain Eukaryota; kingdom Metazoa; phylum Arthropoda; class Insecta; order Diptera; family Muscidae; genus Musca; species Musca autumnalis. The sequence continues at coordinate 2,979 of NW_027412064.1, forward strand.
TTGATCAGGGTAAAATTCTAAGTCGATCTGAGCACGTCCGTCCGTCCGTCCGTCTGTGGTAATCACTCTAGCATCCACAAAAATAGAGAGAGGACGCTGAAATTTTGAGAAAATGCGTCTTTTGTTTGCAGGCAGGTCAAGTTCGATGATGGGCTATATCGGTCCACGTTTTGGTATAGCCCCCATATAACGGTACCCCCCGATTTACGGTATTTTGACGTTTTTAGCTACATTTTCAGACCGATTTGGCTATAATTTGACATTTAGGGTTCTTAAGTGTCAACAAACATATATAACAAAACTTGTGGACATAGGTCCACGTTTTGGTATAGCCCCCATATAACGGTACCCCCCGATTTGCGGTATTTTGACGTTTTTAGCTACATTTTTAGACCGATTTAGCTATAATTTGAAATTTAGGGTTCTTAAGTATCAATAAACTTATATAACAAAAGTTGTGGACATAGGTCCACGTTTTGGTATAGCCCCCATATAACGGTACCCCCCGATATACGGTATTTTGACGTTTTTAGCTACATTATCAGACCGATGTAGCTATAATTTGACATTTAGGGTTCTTAAGTGTTAATAAACTTATAAATTAGAAGTTGTGGACATAGGTCCACGTTTTGGTATAGCCCCCATATAACGGTACCCCCCGATTTGCGGTATTTTGACGTTTTTAGCTACATTTTCAGACCGATGTAGATATAATTTGACATTTGGGGTTCTTAAAAGTCAATAAACTTTTAGCTACATTTTTAGACCGATTTAGCTATAATTTGAAATTTAGGGTTCTTAAGTATCAATAAACTTATATAACAAAAGTTGTGGACCTAGGTCCAAGTTTTGGTATAGCCCCCATATAACGGTACCTCCCGATTTGAGGTATTTTGAAGTTTTTAGTCACATTTTCAAACCGAATAAGCTATAATTTGACATTTAGGGTTCCTAGTAATCAACAAACTTATATCCTAAAGGATATAGGCATAGGTCCACGTTTTGGTAAAGCCCCCATATAACGGTACCTCCTGATTTTCGGTATTTTGAGAATTTTAGCTACAATTTTCACCCGAACTAGCTGTAAATTGACATTTGAGGTTCTCAGTGGTCATCAAACTTCTCCACCGAACATCGCCAACATAGGTCCATGGTTTGGTATAGCCCCCATATAACGGTACCTCCCGATTTTCGGTATTTTGAGAATTTTAGCTACAATTTTCACCCGAACTAGCTGTAATTTGACATTTGAGGTTCTCAGTGGTCATCAAACTTCTCCACCGAACATCGTCAACATAGATCCATGTTTTGGTATAGCCCCCATATAACGGTACCTCCCGATTTTCGGTATTTTGAGAATTTTAGCTACAATTTTCACCCGAACTAGCTGTAAATTGACATTTGAGGTTCTCAGTGGTCATCAAACTTCTCCACCGAACATCGCTAACATAAGTCCATGGTTTGGTATAGCCCCCATATAACGGTACCTCCCGATTTTCGGTATTTTGAGAATTTTAGCTACAATTTTCACCCGAACTAGCTGTAAATTGACATTTGAGGTTCTCAGTGGTCATCAAACTTCTCCACCGAAAATCGCCAACATAGGTCCATGGTTTGGTATAGCCCCCATATAACGGTACCTCCCAATTTTCGGTATTTTGAGAATTTTAGCTACAATTTTCACCCGAACTAGCTGTAATTTGACATTTGAGGTTCTCAGTGGTCATCAAACTTCTCCACCGAACATCGCCAACATAGGTCCATGGTTTGGTATAGCCCCCATATAACGGTACCTCCCAATTTTCGGTATTTTGAGAATTTTAGCTACAATTTTCACCCGAACTAGCTGTAAATTGACACTTGAGGTTCTCAGTGATCATTAAACTTCTCTACCGAACATCGCCAACATAGGTCCATGGTTTGGTATAGCCCCCATATAACGGTACCTCCCGATTTTCGGTATTTTGAGAATTTTAGCCACAATTTTCTCCCGAACTAGCTGTAAATTGACATTTGAGGTTCTCGGTGGTCATCAAACTTCTCCACCAAACATCGTCAGTTTTTGGTCGAACTAACTAACTAACTAACAATTTGACATTAAAAGTTCTCAATGATCACGAAACTTCTCCACCAAAAATCGTTAACAGAGGTCCATGTTTTCGTATAGCCCCCATATAACGGTACCTCCCGATTTTCGATATTTTGAATATTTTAGCTAAAATTTTTAACCGAACTAGCTGTAATTTGACATTTGAGGTTCTCAGTGGCCACGAAACTTCTCCACATCATATAACGGTAGCTCCCGATATTCGGTATTATGAGGGTTTTAACTAAAATTTTTACGGAACTAGCTGTAATTTGACATTTGAATTTTCAGTGGTCACGAAACTTAAAATCATCAACATAGGTCCATGTTTTGGCATAGCTCCTATATAACGGTACCTCTCGACTTTCGGTATGTTGAGGGGTTTAGCTACAATTTTTAACCGAACTAGCTGTAATTTGACATTTGAGGTTCTCTGTGGTAAAAATCGTCAACACCCATGTGTTGGTATAGCTCCCATATAACGGTACCTCTAAATTGTCAGTATTTTGAGGGTTTTAGCTACAATTTTTAATCGAACTAAATGTATTTTGACATTTGAATTTTCAGTGGTCACTAAACTTTTTCACTAAAATTCGTCAACATAGATCCATGTTTTCGTATAGCTTCTATATAACGGCACCTCACGATATTCGGTATGTTGAGGGTCTACATTGTTTGATGGAACTATCCTCAATTTGACTTTTGAGGTTTCCTGTAGTTATAAAACTTTTCCACCAAAAATTATAAAGATAGGTTGACAATTTGATATAGCCCCGTATGTGGTACCTATCACCTAGCTGAACACATTTTTTTAGATTAGATTAGATAATTTAGGCAATTGAAGTATCTATCCATTATCGAAAAATTTTTCCACCTAAAATTGTGAAGTAACACTAATTTTCCATTTTAATTAAGACTATTTTATGGTGGAGGGTATAAAAAGTTCGGCCCGGCCGAACTTAACGACTTTTTACTTGTTTTTAATTTCTATAGAGATGACTATGCAGGTTCCTGTTAAAGTCGTCTAAAGAGGCTTCTGTTTAAGCCCCTTGTCCCCAATATAGGTCAATTTATATTGCCAATAGAAGCCACAGTTTAAGTCGCCTGCAGAGACTCCACTTCTGACTTACAGATAGGCAAATTGAATTTCCAACAACACTTTTTAACTGTTGTTACTATTATTAATATCCTTAAAATATGCAATTCTTTCCCTTCCCACAATTTAATATCTTACATTTGAATGGAACAGTAATGAGGATTGTGAACATATTTTTACAGTGTTTTATTTAACTTGCATTTAGTTCAAACTCATTTTCCACACAGTTGCAGTTGACCAATCGAACTAACTGGTATAGCGCGTATTACCAACGTACAAAGAAATTTCTTTTCGGGGAGGGCCACTTGACAAAATATGACTTTTTTAAAGTAAAATGTTCAAAAAGTGTAAGGAAAATGTTCATTTTTTGGGAGGGCGGTCCACCATGAGCCCCCTGTCTACGTCCCCGGCCCATTTTAAAGCTTTTATCTACATAATAATGGCGACAAAATTAAACGTCAAGCATTTTATTTGAGAGATTCCATCATGAAGAAGAATATAATTTTTGAAGCTAAGCGAAAAATTATTTTCTAGTTGTTAGTACATTTATAAATAGATGCCTTAAAGCATGCAACAAACCAAAAACTAATATTTTCTTATCGCAAAATGCAACTGATATGAAAAAACTATTACTTGAATCCCCTTCAATATATGCAACAATTATTTATTATCGTTTAAGCCTAATGGTATGCTGCCCAAAGCATGTGCATTTTTAATAGTGCATTCAATGCATTTGCAGAATGTTTTTCTTGGAAATATTTGAAATGAAAGAAAATTTATAAAATATGTATTAGTACAAATGGATATTCCTGTTCATTCCGCTTAAGTAATGGGCAGTTTGAAATGTATGTGTGTATATATAATGGTATACCTTACCAATTTTTATTTTAAATATAAACAAATATTTGCATTTGCAGAATGTTTTTCTTGGAAATATTTGGAATGAAAGAAAAATTATAAAATATGTATTAGTACAAATGGATATTTCTGTTCATTCCACTTAAGTAATGGGCAGTTTGAAATGTATGTCTGTATCTATAATGGCATACCTTACCAATTTTTATTTTAAGTATAAAAAATATTTGTTCAATAGAAGCGAGTATAACTATGTGATTTTGCAACAAGTACACGCAGAGAAAAAATATGATTCATGTCACTATATTTTGAATGAAAAATATATATTATAGATATATGGTAACCTCTATCATATTTTAATAATACAATTTTTAAAATATTATAAAATGGCGTGGTAGCCGCCGAAAAAATGTTGTGGTTACCTGTAACACTGTGCAACAAAATGGAGCTCAAAGTCTGGGGGGTGGAAAATTCCTATTGGAGATAAAAGCCCTTGGTGAGTATATACAGAACCCCGAAGGACAGATTCGCCGTGAGTCGATCTTTCGCGATATGGCGTGATGAAGTTTTTGCTAGAGACCCTGTAAGCCATCAGGAATTAGCGTTATATCTTTGTCCACTGTTGCTTTAGCTTACTTTTGATATGACATGTCTTCAGTCAAATCGAATGAGCACTTCGACCTTCCAACTCGCTTCCTTCAATGTCCTTTTCGTCCTTTATTTTAAGAGCCGCTATAAGAGTACCACAAGATGACGTTTTTCAGCTTCGAAATGTTGTGCAAAAATCTCGGCCAGAAAATTTTAGGTACGGCTCTCCTTGACAACAAATCCATTATGTCGAGTTTTCGTGGTCGTTTTGTGCATTTACCCTGTTTTTGTTCAGAAAAAGACTATATTTTGTTTTTTGTATATTCGTTACAGAACATACAAAAACACAAAACACAGTTTTTTTCTGAGCAAACAGGGGTAAATGCACAAAACGACCACGAAAACGCGACAACATCGATTTGTTGTCAATGAGAGCCGTACCTAAAATTTTCTGGCCGACATTTTTGCAGAACATTTCGAAGCTGAAAATCGTCATCTTGTGGTACTTTTATAGCGGCTCTTAAAATAAAGGACGAAAAGGACATTGAAGGAAGCGAGTTAGAAGGTCGAAGTGCTCTACGAAAATAATCCTCATTCGATTTGACTGAAGACATGTCATATCAAAAGTAAGCTAAAGCAACAGTGGACAAAGATATAACGCTAATTCCTGATGGCTTACAGGGTCTCTAGCAAAAACTTCATCACGCCATATCGCGAAAGATCGACTCACGGCGAATCTGTCCTTCGGGGTTCTGTATATACTCACCAAGGGCTTTCATCTCCAATAGGAATTTTCCAAAATTTCGGTTCACAGTGTAATAAGTAGTATTTTTATTGGAATTATCCTATACCTTTGCGATTAATTGCCCATTAAAAGATTTTTCAATATAACAAAAAAAAACATTGTTCCACAACATCCCATACGGGACAAGGGAGACTTCTCTCATTTTAAATAAAAGTGTTATTTATTTAAGTACACTTTGGTTATAATAGAATAAATAATTACACTGTGCTACAGTGAAAATTTGAAGGGGTTCTAATGCATAAATTCGGTTTTGTGGGAGTCCACAGAAGACGAAAATACCTTTGGTTTCTTTGGGTCACTTCGGTTTTTCATTTTATAACGGTAAATGTAGTGAAAAATGGGCTTTCTTGGATTTTCAAATTTAAACGGACATTACTTCTTTTTTCCACAACCGATTTGCAGACACTGTTTATCATCTTAAAGGGGAGAGTAATGCTTTTCGTACAAGCCATATAGATTTAAAATCGGTTAACAAATTGCTAAGTAATAGTGGTTTAAGTGTGACAAAAACCCATTAAAAAACAGTAAAATGTTTTTCCTTGTGCTCTAGGCTGCGTAAACGATACCTAACAGTACAATTATTTACTGTTAGCAAGTAGGAAATTTAGTTGGCTTTCCAAAATGGGAAAAACCAACAAAATCCGTTGAAAAATGAATGCTTTATGGCATTTTTTTTGTTTCAACTTTTTGGTTGCTTTTCCCTTTATAATGAAAAGCAGTGTGTGCAAATGCGGATGCGGAAAAAAGAAGTAATGTCCGTTTAAATTTGAAAATCCAAGAAAGCCCATTTTTCACTACATTTACCGTTATAAAATCAAAACCCGAAGTGACCCAAAGAAACCAAAGGTATTTTCGTCTTCTATGGACTCCCACAAAACCGAACTTGCGCATCAGAAATCTTGCAAAAAAATTTTGTCCACTTTTGTATCACAGTGTTATTATACCCTACACCACAATGTGGGGAGGGTATTATAAGTTGGTTTTGGCCAAAAAGTTTGTAACGTATCGAAATAATGGTCGTAGACCCATACTTATATATATCAAAATGAATGTCTCGACGAGCTGAGTCGATCTGGCTATGTGTGTCCGTCCGTCAGTCCGTCCGTCCGTCCGTCTGTCCGTCTGTCCATCTAAACCTTGTAATCACGCTACAGGTCGCAATTTTGATCGGATCGTCACGAAATTTTGGGTGTTGATGAGGGCCCCGGAGGGGAAGAAGCCTATTGATTTTGGTGATGGCCGGATAATATTTAGGGGTCGGAAAGGGCAAAAAACGTAGGTGGATAAAAAGACAACGTTTTTTTCCAAAGCGAATATCTCAGCTTCTATACGGGGTATACCAAAAGAAAAACCTGACAGTGAAAGCAGAAAATATCACCTTTCGAATGATGTAAAGTAGGTGCTCGTAGGTGATCAAACAACGAAGATATCACAATAGTAGCCAATAAAACCCCAATTTTAATTTTTGCGATTTTAATTATATTGACGAATATCACAGCTTTGGATAAAAATTTTCCAAAAGCAAAGCCTGGCTATAAAAGTAGAACATCCCGTCTTTACAATGATGCAAACTAGGTCGGCGTAGGTAACCAAATAACGGAGATATCGCAATAGTCGGTAATACATCCCATTTTTCTATTTTTTTGGAAATCACGCTACAGGTCGCAATTTTGATCGGATCGTCACGAAAATTTGAGGGTTAACGGGGGTCTCACAGATGAAGAAGCCTATTAATTTTGGTGATGGTCGGATAATATTTAGGGGTCGGAATGGGCAAACACTTATTTGGAGAAAAGTCAACATTTTATTTCAAAGCCAATATCTCTGTTTCTTTAAGAGGTATATCAACAGCAAAACCAGGCAAGGAAAGTAGAAAATATCACCTTTCCAGCGATGTAAATTAGGTTGCGTAGGTGGTCAAATAGCAGAGATATGGCAATAGTCGATAATGCATCCCATTTTCCGATTATTTTGTAATCACGCCACAGCTTGCAATTTTGATCGGATCGTCACAAAATTTTAGGGGTTAATGGGGGTCCCACAGAGGAAGAAGCCTACTGATTTTAATGATGATCGGATAATATTTAGGGGTCGGAATGGGCAAAAACTCATTTGGAGACAAATTCAAAGTTTTATTCTTTGTGAATACATTGGCTTTTAGTAGGGGTGTTCCAACGGCAAAACCTGTCAATGGAAGAAGAAAATATTACCTTTACATTGGCGTAAAGCAGGTTGGCGAAGGTGGTCAAACAAGGGAGATACCACAATAGTCGGTAATGCATCCAATTCTTCCATTTTTTGCAATCAAGCTGCAGGTCGTAATTTTAATCGGATGGTCACGAAAGTTTGTTTGCTTATGGGGGTCCCAGAGAGAAGAGGCATATTATTTTTGGTGGTAGTCGGATTATATTCCCTTAAAGAAATGTTTACCAGTGAAAACCTTATGCACAGGGGTAGTGGTGTAGGGTATCACATGGTCGGCCCCGTCCCGACTATAGCCTTTGCTCACTTGTTTTTTATTATTTTTGTTAAATGCCTTAAAGCATGCAACAAACCAAAAACTAATATTTTCTTATCGCAAAATGCAACTGATATGAAAAAACTATTACTTGAATCCCCCTCAATATATGCAACAATTATTTATTATCGTTTAAGCCTAATGGTATGCTGCCCAAAGCATGTGCATTTTTAATAGTGCATTCAATGCATTCAATGCATTTGCAGAATGTTTTTCTTGGAAATATTTGGAATGAAAGAAAAATTATAAAATATGTATTAGTACAAATGGATATTTCTGTTCATTCCACTTAAGTAATGGGCAGTTTGAATGTATGTAGTATAAAAAAAATTTGTTCGATAGAAACGAGTATAACTATGTGAATTTGCAACATGTACACGCAGAGAAAAAATATGATTCATGTCACCATATTTTGAAAGAAAAATATATATTATAGATATATGGTAACCTCTATCTTATTTTAATAATACAATTTTTGAAATATTATAAAATGGCGTGATAGCCGCCGAAAACATGTTGTGGTTGGAATTATACTGTACCTTTGTGATTAATTGCCCATTAAAAGATTTTTCAATATATTTTAAATAAAAGTTTTATTTATTTAAGAACACTTTGGTTATAATAGAATAAATAATTATAGTATAGAATACACTTATACTTTATTACATTAACAAACACTATGCAGTTCTCTCTGTTGTCTCTCCATTTGTTCCATACTTATACCGAAGACATGTTTATGTTGGAGAACATTATGAAACAACAAACATCCCATAAGGGACAAGGGAGACTTCTCTCATATCAATGAGTGCACCTCGATTCATATTAGCTCCATGATATGGGACCTACAGTTTATCGCCGAGTCCGAACGGCGCGTCTAAGACACCACTTTTGAAGAGAAGTTTTACATGGCTGAACTACTCAGGAAATGTCGCCAACATTACTGAGTGGTATTTTGCCACCGTTGAAAAGTGCTATTATGTTGCCTGGCCAGGGAATCGAACCCACGACCTTATGTGTGCAAGGCGGGTGTGCGTACCATTGCACCACGGTGGCACGCATTAATTACACTGTTCTACAGTGAAAATTTGCAGGGGTTCTGATGCATAAATTCGGTATTGTGGGAGTCCATGGAAGACGAAAATACCTTTGGTTTCTTTGGCTCACTTCGCTTTTTGATCTTATAACGGTAAATGTAGTGAAAAAGGGACTTTCTTGGATTTTCAACTTAAAACGGACATAACTTCTTTTTTGCACAACGGAATTTTACAGCTCAATTTTTATTTAAAAGGTGATAATCAATTCTTCGAACAAGCCACAACTTTTAAAAATCGGGTAACAAATGGTTAAGTTATAGTGATTTAAGTGTGACAAAAACGCATTTAAAAACAAGTAAAAAGTAGTTAGGTTCGGCCGGGCCGAACTTTTTATACCCTCCACCATAAAATAGTCTTAATTAAAATGGAATAATTAGGGTCCTTTTACAATTTTAGGTGGAACAGCTTTTCGACAATGGTTAGACTCCTACTGCCTCCCACTATTGCTTAAATTACACTGTGAACACAAATGTTGGGACAGAGATAATTCCTTTAGGAGATGAAAGCCCTTGGTGTGTGTATATTAAAAACCCCGAAGGACAGATGCGCCGTGATTCGAACTTCCGCATTATGGCGTGATGAAGTTTTTGCAAGAGAGCCTGTAAGCCATCGTGAATTAGCCTTATATCTTTGTTTGTTGTTTTTGTAGAGCACTTAAGCAACAGTGAACAAAGATATAACGCTAATTCCTGATGGCCCACAGGGTCTCTAACAAAAATTTCATCACGCCATAACGCGGAAGTTCGACTCACGGCGGATCTGTCCTTCGGGGTTCATAATATACTCACCAAGGCCTTTCATCCCCAAGAGGAATTTTCCGTGCCCCAGACTTTCACCTCCATTTTGTTGCACAGTGTTATCTGATCTAATCTAAAACAGTAAGGAAAGGATCAAAGTCGGGCGGGGCCGACTATATGATACTCTACACCACTGTGAATATGTAAAATATAAATCGGAGCTATATCCAGATCTTAACCGATTTTGATATAATTTCCCACATTTATTTCCAGACCGAATTCAGTCACACATTCCAAATATCATTGAAATCGGACTTATATATCGTGTTTGGAGCAGAAAATACACGAAATCGGCCGAAAGTATATATGGGTGCTATATCCAAATCTGAACCGATTTCTATATAATTTGGCACATTTATTTCTAGACTGAATTCAGTCACACATTCCAAATTTCATCGAAATCGGAAATATATAGCGTGTTTGGTACAGAAAATACGTGAAATCGGCCGAAAATATATATGGGAGCTATATCCAAATCTGAACCGATTTCTATATAATTTGGCACCCTTATTTCTAGACCGAATTCAGTCAGACAGTACAAATTTCATCAAAATCGGACGTATATAGCGAGTTTGTTGCAGCAAATTCGTGAAATCGGGCGAACATATATATGGGAGCTATATCCAAATCTGAACAGATTTCGATATAATTTGGCACATTTATTTCTAGACCGAAGTCAGTCACACATTCAAAATTTCATCAAAATTGGACGTATATAGCGTGTTTGGTGCAGCAAATACGTGAAATCGGGCGAAAATATATATAGGAGCTATATCCAAATCTGAACCGATTTTCACCAAAAGCAATAGCGTTCTTCCTATGGCTAAAAAAGTTGTAGTCCCCAATTTTCAGCTGAATCGGAAAAAATGCGACCTGTACGTTGCGAACAAAAATACATGGACAGACAGACGGACATGCATAAATCGACTCAGAAAGTGATTATATATATATGTATATCCCCAAAAGGAACTATGGGTCTATTTCGTTTCCTTTTGTATGTTACATACAAATGCACAAAGACATAATACCCCTTACCACATAGTGGTGTAGGGTATAAAAAGGGCCTCCCGAATGAAGCATTTTATGTACATTATCTGACATTTTAACGTTCCCACTTAAAGTAGGGGACAGGAATGAAAACTAATTATTCCATTTTATTTCAGAATATTTTATGCTGGAGGGTATGAAAAGTTCGGCCCGGCCGAACTTAACGCTTTTTTACTTGTTTTTGTTCATATTTTCCTTTATAAAACATTGATACCTTGTGCGTAATTGTTAAGCAGGATAATCAGAATTAGAATCGTACATGCTAAGATACCCATCTTTTATAAAGGAAAATATGAAAAAAACCAAAAAGTTGAAACACAAAAAAAATTCCATAACGCATTCATTTTTCACCCGATTTCGTTGGTTATTCCCATTTTGGAAAGCCAACTAAATTTCCTACTTGTTAACAGTAAATAATTGTACTGTTAGGTGTCGTTTACGCAGCCTAGAGCACAAGGAAAAACATTTTACTGTTTTTTAATGCGTTTTTGTCACACTTAAACCACTATTACTTAGCCATTTGTTAACCGATTTTAAAAATTTATGACTTGTTAAAAAAGGCATTATCCTCCCCTTTATAATGAAAAACAGTGTGTGCAAATCGGTTGTGGAAAAAATAAGTAATGTCCGTTTAAATTTGAAAATCCAAGAAAGCCCATTTTCACTACATTTACCGTTATAAAATCAAAACCCAAAGTGACCCAAAGAAACCAAAGGTATTTTCGTCTTCTATGGACTCCCACAAAACCGAATTTGTGCATCAAAAATCCTGCAAAAAATTTTGTCCACTTTTGTATCACAGTGTTATTATATAGAATACACTTATACTTTATTACATTAAGAAACACTATGCAGTTCTCTCTGTTGTCTCTCCGTTTGTTCCATACTTATACCGAAGACATGTTTATGTTGGAGAACATTATGAAACAACAACAGATGTTTATGTTATACATACATTCTTTTTCTTGTTATTTCGATCACCTGCATACGGTTTCTATTAATTATTAATTATATATATAATTGTCCCACAAACATCCCATAAGGGACAAGGGAGACTTCTCTCATATCAATGAGTGCACCCCGATTCATATTAGCTCCATGATATGAGACCTACAGTTTATCGCCGAGTCCGAACGGCGTGTCTAAGACAGCGCTTTTGTAGAGAAGTTTTACATGGCTGAAATACTCAGGAAATGTCGCCAACATTACTGAGTAGTATTTTGCCACCGTTGAAAAGTGCTTTGATGTTGCCTGGCCAGGGAATCGAACCCACGACCTTATGTGTGTAAGGCGGGTGTGCATACCATTGCACCACGGTGGCTTTCTTGAATTTTCAACTTAAAACGGACATAACTTCCACAACGGAATTTTACAGCTTAATTTGTATTTAAAGGGTGATAATCATGTCTTTCGAACAAGCCATAACATTTAAAAATCGGGTAAAAAATGGCTAAGTTATAGTGATTTAAGTGTGACAAAAACGCATTAAAAAACAAGAAAATGCCTATCCTCGTGCTCTAGGCTGCGTAGAAGACACCAAACTGCATAATTATTTGATTTTATCAAGAAGGAAATTTAGTTATTAAAACCAATGAAATCGGTTGAAAAATAGATGAGTTATGGCATATTTTGTGTTTTAACTTTTTGGGGGTTCCTTTATAAAAGTTGGTACCTTAGTGCGTATGTGCGTTCCAATCTTTTATAAAGGAAAAACCAAAAAGTCAAAACGCTAAAGATGGCATAACTCAAGCATTCTTTAACCGATTTCATTGGTATTCCCATTTTGTAAAGCTAACTAAATTTCCTTCTTGATAAAACTAAATAATTATGCAGTTTGGTGTCTTCTACGCAGTCTAGAGCTCGAGGAAAATCATTTTAATGCGTTTTTGTCACACATAAATCACTATAACTTAACTATTTGTTGCCCGATTTTTAAAAGTTATGGCTTCTTCGAAAAAACATGATTTTCACCTTTTAAAGAAAAATAAGCTCTAAAAGTCCGTTGTGGAAAAAAGAAGTTATGTCCGTTTTAAGTTGAAAATCAAAGAAACCCCGTTGTTCACCACACTTAACATTATAAAATCAAAAAACGAAGTGACCCAAAGAAACCAAAGGTATTTTCGTCTTTGTCTACTTTTGTAGCATAGTGTTATTAATTACAAAATGAAATAATGCACAAAATTTGCACGAAACATTCGGAGATTCTTTTTATTTAAGAAGTGAAAGAATATGAAACACAACTCAGGCACTGATATCTTTTTGTCAATTTTTATACCCTCAGCATTTATGCTAACGAGGGTATATACACTTTCATATGGGCAAAATGTGCCTCATCGAAATAATGGTTTAAACCCCAAGTATGTTTGGACAAAATGTGTTTCAGGCAATTTGGAGTTGATTTAGCAATGTCCGCCCGTCTGTCTGGTTGTCTGTCTGGCTGGCTGGCTGGTGCGCACGATAACTCTCGAACGGATGAGCCGATTGTGTCAAAACTTTGGCTTTCGTAATATGTTGTCCAAACTTATTATAAGTTCGAAGATGGGTTATATCGGTCCACTGCTTACGGTACCTCCCCAAAAAAGTTCGAAAATGTTCGGCAAATTGGTGCGCACGATACTCTTGAAGGGAGTAACCGATGTGGTCCATACTTTGCACATCGTGAAATTTCTACCAGACTTAGATGAGGTTCCAATAAGGGTTCAATCGGTTCACTCCTTCGGGTACCTACCACACAAAATTTCGGAATAGTTCAGTTTAGGACCAGCACTCGAATCACTTCGGTTTTTGTTGTAACGTCTTGTATTCACCGCCCCCCATACAACGATACAAGTTTCATCTGTGGCAAGTCCATACTTCCTGAGAAAATAGCCTGAAAAGTACAAGAAAACCCCTATAACACAGTGTGTAGTGGTTGGAGTGCAAGATAACTCTCGAGCGGATTTACCGATTAGGTCCAAAATTTGACCTTCGTCATATTTTGTCCAAACTTAGCTTAAGTTCGAAGATAAGTTATATCGGTAAACTCCTTCAGGTACCTCCTCCACAAAAGTTCAAAAATTTTCGGAAAAATTGTGCGCACGATAATTCTTGAAGGGAGTGACCGATGTGGTTCATACATTACATACCCTAATATATCTACTAGATGTATATCAGTTTTGAATATGGATTATATTTGTCCACTCCTTTGCGTACCTCCCACACAAAATTTCGGATAAGTTCACTTTTAGGCCTGTTCTCGAATCACGTTTATTTCAGTTGAAGCAACATGCATTCGCTGCCTCAATTACGACGATAAATGTTTTTTAGGGGCAAGTCCAATCTTCTTGATAAAACTGCCCGAAAGATGTAAAAACCCCATAGCACCATATGTAGTCGCTGGAGAGCACTATAACTCTCGAACTGATCAACCGATTTGGTCCAAAATTTGGCTTTCGTCATATTTTGTCCAAACTTAGTCTCAGTTCGAAGATGGGAAACAACTTCCGGTACCCCCTCAATATTTAAAAATGTCACTAAAAATGCAAAATGGAATACACGATGTATCTTGAACGGGGCAACCAATTTGTTCAAATCTTTGGATCTCCTAATATGTTGTCTAAATTTAGTTTAACCTCCAAAATGACCGATATCGATTTTCTGGTCCAAAATTTATGCGATGACCCACTGAGATCAACTTTCGTAATGGACTATGTCGGTCCATTCCTTTAAGTACCTCCTCCGCAACACTTTTGAGCTTTAATCCTAATCCACATTTTTGTCGGCAAGTTTAAATGTCCAAAATTCTGAAAAGACCCTAAATACATTCGATCTGTCCTTAGATGATACTTTAAATTCAGATAAGCTGAGGGTATATCTCTGTCCGCAAAGCCGACGGATAATTTTTGCTTGTTGATTTTTCTTTCTACACATTTTCATATCTTCATTCACAAATAATTTGTTGTCATTAATACCGTCAACAAATACTCGAACTATATAATTTTTATTTTATTTAATTATCAAATTTTGGGTATCGAAATATTTTGTCCAGATTTGATTTAAGTTCGAAGATGGGCCATACATGGGTCCACTCCTTTAGGTACCTCCCCCACAAATGTTCAAAAATTGACGCAAACCATGCGTGCACGATAACTCTCGAAGGGAGTAACCGAATTGAAACAAACTTATGGTAATGGTAATGGCATATGGTAATACTACCTCTAGGCATACATCAGGTTCGAATACGGATTATATCGGTCCACTCCTTCAGGTACCTCCCACACAAAATTTGAAATAAGTGCAGTTTAGTGACACCTCACAAATCGTTATGAAATTTTTTGTAATAGGATGTTCGTGCGGGCCGCAATGACTTAAGGGGGCCCGTTACGTCATTGTAATTTTCTTCGGGGGCAAGTCCATAGTTCCCGAGATAATGGCGCATAACCTCAAAAAAAAAAACGCTGCACTATGTCGCTAGTTCAATTAAACGGTGGCCAAATATAAAAGGAGTTGGCGTTGGCAGATGAATTTTGGTATAAATACTTATAGTTCACTGACAATGTCGAGAGCAACAAATTGGGAAGGTCGGTCCACGTTTTGGGATAGTCCCCATGCAACGGTACTTCTTAAAGTTTCGGTATTTTGAATATTTGAGCTAAACTTATCAACCAAATTGGTTGAATTTTGAGATGCGGGGTTTTCACTTTACAAAAAACTTTTGCAATAAAAACAAGTAAGAAAAGTCTATAGTCGGACGGAGCCGACCATGGGATACCCTATACCACTATCCCTTTACAATCGCTCTCCACGGAACTTCTTTTCAATGATTGTGAAAATGTAATTATCAAATATCAGAGATGTAATGTATAATACTTATGACCAAAACCCATAAAGTTATCTAGCATGACAAAGACATTTTTGTAGCAGGAAAGGAAAATTTAGTTCACACAAACTAAAATGTAATGAAACCCACTTATGTAGTACTACTACTTCCGTTGTTTAACCGCTACGTTATTGAAATTTTTAGCAAATTCACACAAAAGTTTCAGTCCATTTAACCCGCTAAGTATTATCTGATCTTCACGATGGTTTGTACGCTTCTACTTCATCATAAACTCAAACTTTGTTTAAAATTTTGCGGGTTATTATTTTGACCTACAGAGCCGCTACAAAATTGGTTAAAATTTGGTTTTTTGGTCCATTTCATCCCCTGAGCATATCACGATCATCACCAAAAACTAATCATTTCTTTTCTGGCCCGAACCCAATCTCCTTAAAAAATTTGTTACAATCGGTCCATAATTGCGGCCTTAAGCGTGTTTACAATTTTTAATGGGGTCTAGGACGAATATTTCGTGGTGTTACTTTTGGAGAGACAATATGTAGCATGGGATAAAAATGTGGTTCTCTACACAGAACCCATTATATATTAGGCAGTAGGCCCGTTATCTAGCAAACACTTTATTTCAATTTACATCAGAGGAAAGGTCAGTAGTTTTTTTCCATATGTAGGCTACTTTGCGAAATATATATGTCCTCAAGGAATTAAAATATCGACCAAAAATAAAATTTTTATATTTTTCATACAAAAGTAATGGTCCATTTCACCCGCTAAAGAATATCAGATCATCATTCAAAATTGTAGGCATCTTTATCGACCTATGGTCTTAGCCGGTGCAAAATTTCGTGACTATTGATGTATAATTGCGACTTCTAGCGAGTTTATTATTACGCTACAAACAAATAAAGGGATATATTAGGCTGTAACTCTGTTATCTGATCATGCACACCAACATAATTGGCATCAATTGAAAGGTCAAGCGTTCCACTTTTAAGTATATCTCACTTGTCCGGAATGTCACTTCCAGGAATTAAGATATAATTTGTGTATTAAAATTTTTCACAATTTTCACACAAAAGTTTTGGTCCATTTAACCCTCGTAATATTATCCGATCGCCATCTCAGATTGCAAGCTTCTCCTTTGTGATATGCTCTTACCTTATTTAAAATTACGCGTTGATCGGACTATTATTGAGACCTACAGAGCCGCTAGAAAATTGGATAAATATTATGTTTTTGGTCCATTTCACCCGCTAAATATTTCACGATCATCACCTAAAAGAATAGGGATCTATTCTGATCTGAACCCGACCTCCATACAAAATTTCGTGACGATCGGTCCATAATTGCGGCCTGGAGCGTGTTTACAATTTATAATGGACAGACGGACGGACGGACAGACACACATCTCAAAATCGCTTTATCTCGTCGAGATATGAAGAATGGTATACCACATTGGGGGTCTCCGACGAATATTTCGCGGTGTTACATGAATTTTTACCAAAACAAACTTATAATACCCTTTTCCACATAGTGGTATAGGGTATAATTATGGACAAAAGTCCCGATTTTCGGAATTTTAAAGATTTTAAATATGTTTCACGCCCAAATACGCCGAAATTTTGCATTGAGGGTTCCCAATGGACCAAAAAACTTTACTGATAAATATTATGTACATAGGTCCACGTTTTGATATAGCTCCAATAGAACGGTATCGCCCGATTTGCGGTATTTTCAAAGTTTTAGCCGCATTAAACAACCAATGTAGCTGATATTTGGTATTTAGTCTTCGCCAGGTCTTGCGAAATATTTTTACAGAGAATTGTTGGTATTGGTTCCCGTTTTGATATAACCCCCGTGGAACGGTACCGCTCAATATTCGGGTGTTTAAGGTTTTAGACACATTATCCACCCAAAATTACAGAAATTTGGTGTTCAGTCTACATATATTTTTGTAAGTTTATTGAATACATCAAAATTTTGTCTTCAAAAAAGAGAATTTTCCTTAAATTTTTTTGACCGATTAATGGCACATTTTTTGTTAAAAATCGAAATTTTGACTTTGTATTCTTTTTCTTGACGGTGTATTCTTTTTCGGGGACAGGTCCACACATTTTGAGATAATGGCCCTGGAGCTCAAAAAAATCTACCTGCTCTAACTAAACTTGGTTGTGCCTAACATAACACTCGCGTACATACATGGATTACGTCCAAATATGGAACGTACATCGTACCACTACTTAGGGTATCTCCCACACAAAATTTGGAACATGTAAAGTTTAAGGTTTTTATATACCCTCAGCATTTATGCTAACGAGGGTATATACACTTTCATACGGGCAAAATGTGCCTCATCGAAATAATGGTTTTAGACCCCAAGTATGTTTGGACGAAATGTGTTTCAGACAATTTGGAGTCGATTTAGCAATGTCCGTCCGTCTGTCTGTCTGGCTGGCTGGTGCGCACGATAACTCTCGAACGGATGAACCGATTTGGTCCAAAACGTGGCTTTCGCAATATTTTGTCCAAACTTAGTTTAAGTTCGAAGATGGGTTACATCGGTCCACTCCTTCCGGTACCTCCCCCACAAAAGTTCGCAAATGTGTACACGATACCTCTTGAATGGAGTAACCGATTTGGTCCACACTTTGCACATCGTGAAATTTCTACCAAACTTAGATGAGGTTCCAATCAATCGGTTCACGCCTTCGGGTACCTCCCACACAAAATTTCGGAAAAATTCAGTTTAGGACCTGCTCTTGAATCGCTTTGATTTTTGTTGCAACAACTTGTATTCAATGCCCCTATACGACGGTACAAGTATCATCAGGGGAAAGTCCATACTTCCTGAAAAAATAACCCAAAAGTTGCAAAAAGCCCCTATGACACCGTGTGTAGTGGTTGCAGCGCAAGATAACTATCGAACGGATCTGCAGATTAGGTCCAAAATTTGGCCTTCATAATATTTTGTTCAAACAAAGTTTAAATTCGAAGATAAGCCATATCGGCCCACTCCTTCAGGTACCTCCCACACAAAAGTTGAAAAATGTTCGGAAAAATTGTGCGCACGATAACTTTTGAAGGGAGTGACCGATGTAATCCATACTTTGCACATCCTAATATATCTACCAGATATAGATCAGGTTCGAATATGGACTATATTTGTCTCCCCCATCTGGTATCTCTCACACAAAATTTCGTATAAGTTCACTTTAAGACCTGCTCTCGAGTCACTTTGATTTGTGTAGAAGCGATTTGCATTCGCTACCTCCATTAGACGTTTATTTCAGGGGCGAGCCATATTTCTTGAGAAAACAGCCCGAAAGGTGTAAAAACCCCCTATGTCACCATATGTGGCGGTCGGAGAGAACAATAACTCTCGAACTGTTCAACCGATTTGGTCCAACATTTGGTATTCGTCATATTATATCCAAACATAGTTTCATGGGGCAATACCGGTCCACAACTTCCGGTACTTCTCCCCAATAGTTAAAAAATGTCACTAAAATGCTAGGACAATATCACTTGAGTGGGGCAACCAATGCGGTCCAAACTTTAGATCTCCTAACATTTTGTCAAAATTTAGTTTAACTTCTAAAATGGCCCATATCGGTTCTCCCTAAGGGTACCTCCCCCACAAAAGTTCAACATTTGTGTCCTAGTGCAGTTCATTCCTAATCCACATTTTTGTCGGCAAGTTCAAATGTCCAAAAAGGGCCACAAAATTCAGAAGAGACCTTAAATACATTCCATCTGTCCGTAGGTGAAAGTTTCACTTCACATTGGCTGAGGGTATATACATATCTGTCGGCAAAGCCGACTGGCACTTTTTTACTTGTTTAAATGAAAATTAAACAAAATTTACAACCTTTTTACTCAGCGACAGAACAACTAATGAGAGAATGTGTATTTGCTTTTGGCAGTGAACAGCTGTTGTGCGTGCATCGGGCAAGGTTCCTAGTTTTTGAAACTTCATATATATGTATGTCAAAATAAGAAAGTTAAGCAGATTGTGGTTGGATTGACCATCAGATAATTATGAAAATATTACCATATATCAAGATTTTGTGATTTGTTGTTGTTTTATATGGTGAACAGAATCAAAATTGGCAATATACATTATCGCAAGGCGTTCAGACATATTTAAATCTACACCAAATTGTATGAAAATTAAAAATTAAAATATGTGGGGTCGAAAACCATTATCGATTGAGGGTATATACAAAAGAAAGTGAAAATAAAATTGTTCTAGGATAAAATTTAGCGTATAATGTAGGCTGTAGACAAAAATTGCTGCTTCTGTCAATTAATAAGTTTCGTTCCTCTTCAAGTTAGCTGTTAAGCCTCTTCGTGTCGTTAACAGCTTTTTTCACTTAGCTAGGAAAGCTGTTTTAAGTCTCCTATGGACTAGTTTGTCTTTGCATGTTGCCTTTAGTAGTTATTCTTTATACTGCCTATAGTTTGGGCTTGTCAAGTCGCCGTGGCTTATGTAGACTAAGATCTTATAAACTCGAAACATAAACTTTTAATACCATCCACCACAAGTTGCATTGATTTCTAGAATAGAAGGGTCGTCTTTGGAAATAAAAAGCTTCAATTCGTATTTGCAATCTTGGATGTATAAATAGGAGCTCCAAATGGCCAAAATTGTCTAGCAACAACAACATCTAATATGCCTGAGGATGTTAACCTAACCAGTTAACGAAACGATCGTCGCATAGCGGTTGATGTGTGTCTAGGACTTCGCTAGATATCACTTTTTCAATGTAATCTCCCTAGGTCATAGAGCTCGATTAATTAAATTAATTAAAAACTTCACAAATAATGGCCTTCGCTCTAAAAAGGCAAAACTTAAAAATAAACTGGAACAATTAGTTTCCTTTCGATTACACTATGCAACATTAAAAAATGCAAACAACTTGAAGTACGCATTTTTTGAAAGTATATACTGAGACTACAAAAACCCTAGTTGGGATTTGGCCTGTCAGATCCAGATCTGATTTTATGGCCTCATCTACACCGGGATAAGACTGCATTTTTTGCCTATATCTCAGAAACGAATAGGTATTTGGCCTTCCTGTCTTTAGCAATATTGTAGCCATAAACTATTAGAACTTACCTGTTAAACCACAAAAGAAAAACTCCGTCTAGGGCATCAAAATCGATAAAATATAGATTTTTATATAGTTTTTGAAATTCTAGTCGGTATCGGCTAAACTGTTTGGAGTTGAACCAAGTAACCTTTTGCAAATATCTTCCAAATAATGTTATCGGCAATTCCTCAGAATATTCTGAAACTCTAAATGCTTATTTCAAGTTGTTTCAGCGGTATTTTGTATCACATCTTTTACAAAACCTATTTTAAACACTGTTCACACTAGGAGATTATTCTTGCCTTTGAGATTTCACCACATTATTGGCATATTTGCTAAATTTTCGTAAAGAAATATACTAAAAACGACGTGATGGAGGCATTTTACAACAATGGCATGTTCTAAAGAGTTATGCATTACATTCCAGAGAATATTTTTCCAAAATAAAACATAAGTAACCATTTAACAGTTTTGGAGATATGGTGCAAGATATATATAAATTATGTAATTATACCCTATACCACAATGTGGAAAAGGGTATTATAAGTTTGTTTTGGTAAAAATTCATGTAACACCGCGAAATATTTCTCGGAGACCCCCAATGTGGTATACCAATCTTCATATATCGACGAGGTAAAGCGATTTTGAGATGTGTGTCTGTCCGTCCGTCTGTCCATTATAAATTGTAAACACGCTCCAGGCCGCAATTATGGACCGATCGTCACGAAATTTTGTATGGAGGTCGGGTTCAGAATCTTATTGGTGATGATCGTGAAATATTTAGCGGGTGAAATGGACCAAAAACATAATATTTATCCAATTTTCTAGCGGCTCTGTAGGTCTCAATAATAGTCCGATCAACGCGTAATTTTAAATAAGGTAAGAGTATATCACAAAGGAGAAGCTTGCAATTTGAGATGGCGATCGGATAATATTTAGTGGGTTAAATGAACCAAAACTTTCTTGTGAAAATTGTGAAAATTTTCGATTGCTTGAGTGGAGTATTCCCCCATTGGCTCAACTTCATTTATAACCCTCTATTACAGAGAGTAATGTTTTTCAAACGAACTGACAGTGTTGCAAAATTTTACTGATCGCTACCAATATCATGATTTCATCCCGGCGAAGGGAATTATCAATTGGCTTCTCAGTTTTTGAAATGATGCCTTTTTAGCGAAAACCCGAACTCTTTAAGTGTCTAGTATTCTCATATCAATGAGAATCACACTCACTTTTCGGCTTTTCCAAAGAAACACCAAAATCAAAATATTTTGCAACATGTCAGCACGTATCAACTAAGAATTCTTCGAATTCTGTGAGTTGAAAAGAACACCAACACAGTTGCCTGTGAGGTTGTTTATTGGAATTTTGTTTTTTTTTTGTTTTTAACAAAGCTCCAATCCGCCCGTGCCTCGGCTGTTTTTTGTTTGTTTTGTTTATTGTTGAAGTTCAATCTCATTTTCGATTGCTTGAGTGGAGTATTCCCCCATTGGCTCAACTTCATTTATAACCCTCTATTACAGAGAGTAATGTTTTTCAAAACGAACTGACAGTGTTGCAAAATTTTACTGATCGCTACCAATATCATGATTTCATCCCGGCGAAGGGAATTATCAATTGGCTTCTCAGTTTTTGAAATGATGCCTTTTTAGCGAAAACCTGAACTCTATAAGTGTCTAGTATTCTCATATCAATGAGAATCACACTCACTTTTCGGCTTTTCCAAAGAAACACCAAAATCAAAATATTTTGCAACATGTCAGCACGTATCAACTAAGAATTCTTCGAATTCTGTGAGATGAAAAGAACACCAACACAGTTGCCTGTGAGGTTGTTTATTGGAATTTTGTTTTTAACAAATTTCCCTTTGCGCGTGCCTCCGCTGTTTTTTGTTTGTTTTGTTTATTGTTAAAGATCAATCTCATTTGTTTGCTTGAGTGGAGTATTCCCCCATTGGCTCAACTTCCTACAATTTTGAATGATGATCTGATATTCTTTAGCGGGTGAAATGGACCTTTACTTTTGTATGAAAAATATAAAAATTTTATTTTTGGTCGATATTTTAATTCCTTGAGGACATATATATTTCGCAAAGTAGCCTACATATGGAAAAAACTACTCGTCCTACACCCCTTATTTGGTATGCCAAAATTCATATCTCAACGAGATAAAACGATTTAGCGATGTGTGTCCGTCCATTAAAAATTGTAAACAAGCTTAAGGCCGCAATTATGGACCGATTGTAATGAATTTTTAAGGAGGTTGGGTTCGGGCCAGAATAGAAATGATTAGTTTTTGGTGCTGATCGTGAAATGTTCAGGGGATGAAATGGATCAAAAACGCTTGACCTTTCAATTGATGCCAATTATATTGGTGTGCATGATCAGATAACAGAGTTACAGCCTAATATATTCCGTTATTTGTTTGTAGTGTAATAATAAACTCGCTAGAAGTCGCAATTATACATCAATAGTCACGAAATTTTGCACCGCGTAGAGTATAGGTCGAAAAAGATGCCTACAATTTTGAATGATGATCTGAAATAGACCTTTACTTTTGTATGAAAAATATAAAAATTTTATTTTTGGTCGATATTTTAATTCCTTGAGGACATATATATTTCGCAAAGTAGACTACATATGGAAAAAACTACTCGTCCTACACCCCTTATTTGGTATGCCAAAATTCATATCTCGACGAGATAAAACGATTTAGCGATGTGTGTCCGTCCATTAAAAATTGTAAACAAGCTTAAGGCCGCAATTATGGACCGATTGTAATGAATTTTTAAGGAGGTTGGGTTCGGGCCAGAATAGAAATTATTAGTTTTTGGTGCTGATCGTGAGATGTTCAGGGGATGAAATGGATCAAAAACAAAATTTTAACCAATTTTGTAGCGGCTCTGTAGGTCAAAATAATAATCCGCAAAATTTTAAACAAAGTTGGAGTTTATGATGAAGAAGAAGCGTACAAACCAACGTGAAGATCAGATAATACTTAGCGGGTTAAATGGACTGAAACTTTTGTGTGAAATTGGTAAAAATTTCAATAACGTAGCGGTTAAACAACGGAAGTAGTAGTACTACATAAGTGGGTTTCATTACATTTTAGTTTGTGTGAACTAAATTTTCCTTTCCTGCTACAAAAATGTCTTTGTCATGCTAGATGACTTTTTGGTTTTGGTCATAAATATTATACGTTACATCTCTGATATTTGATAATTAAATTTTCACAATCATTGAAAAGAAGTTCCGTGGAGAGCGATTGTCCAGGGATAGTGGTATAGGGTATCCCATGGTCGGCTCCGTCCGATTATAGACTTTTCTTACTTGTTTTTAGATATATTATAAAATTTGAGACAATAAATGTAGTTTTTCGAGTCCATTATTTTTTTTAATATTGTATTCTTTTCGTTATCTACAAACTTGCTTCAGAGGTCAGAAGCAGATTCGCATTGTTTTCAGTGATATTGTCCCGAGTTGCTTTAAGAAGTCAATATTTAACCATGTTTACATGGGGCCATAAAATCTGGGCTATATCTGACACAACAAAATCCACCTAGGGTTTTTGTCTTTTGAAAAAATCTTCAATTCAAATTATTTGCACAAGATTACATTTAAGATGTTGCACAGTGTTATGAAAGTAATAAGATCTTCCGCAACGTCATGGCTTAGTCCAAGGAGAAGTGGAATATCCAACAGAAGAATATAACTTTTTTAAACCACGTTTAATACCAATGAAACATTAAAGCTTTCTATCCATTCAGAATCCGAAATACGATATTAAGTCATTCCATTTGGGACAATGCGTTTATAGACTTCAAAGTACGTAAAATCTGGAGGTACCTCCATATTGCAGCAATTTTTGACTTCTGACTTCTTGGAGTCTTACATATCGAATTACTGGCATTGTTGTTTGAAAAATTAGCTAAAATCTTCAGACGGACATCGTTATACCGACTTAAAATTTTATGCTGATCAAGAATACATATCCTTTATAGGGCCTCCGACCTACATATATTTCGATGCGTTACAAAAGGAATGATAAATTTAATATACCCTACATATTATGGTGGAGGGTAAAATGAGACAATAGTTTTTAAATAAATTGAATAGGTTACAACCTTGCTGGTGTCCTATTTTTCTCAATTTCTAAAATAAGAACATTTTATCGTTACCTGTCAATTGTTGTCCATTAAAAATAAACTCATAATGAAATCAAAACGAAATACAACATTAAAAATTAAGTGCACATTATGGACTTTATGTTTGGAAATGAATTGCGTTATTTCGTCGAATAGTTTTCATTCTTTCTTCCCATATCTGACATACATTGTTGTAGTATTGCATTGGTCACATTATCTTCATTTTTCGTATCCTGTTTAACATTTAAATTGCATTCTCACGTAAAGAGATAATTCAATTTCTTTGCCAGTCCCTTTATTTTCAGTAACAGTTTTCTGCCAAAAATACAACATGAAGAGAAGCAGGAAGAAAGAAAAAACGCAATAAAATACTGTAATATGGAAAGAGAAGAGGTTAAACAGCAAAATAAATAATATTAAACTATAAATCGATTATAAAAATGTATTCGTATACTCTTTAATGTTTGTTAAAAGCTCATTTCGGTTGTATTTTGTGCTCAGATCGACTATAAGTTCGACATTGTCCATTCCCTGTCGACTTATGGTGGTTTACGTGGGCATTACTCTATTTTGTTTTCGGTCTTATTGAAGGAAGAAGAAAATATTACATTGTGGATACGTATGTACGTATTTATAATGGAAAAAGTAATTAGTTTTCGTTAAAGAAAATTGATTCCAGAAAAAATAACTATTTTCAGTTTCAAAAGTTGTGACATAAAGTCCAGCTATTAACATGATTCTCGCCTTGATTATTTCAAATAGAGGGTAGCGCTACAATGTGTCAGACCGCGGCCCTTCAATATTTAGCGTCTGTATTTACCTGATAAATGTGATGGTAAACTGATAAAATCCGGTGTAAGAAATAAAGGAAATTACTGTCGAGATAACGGATGTGCATTGGGATTTCAAATTTTTGGTCAATTTTAAGAGTTTTTGTATAGAAAATTTCCATTTATAACAAGTGATTCTGAGTATTGTTTCCAATTACTCCTACATTGACAGTTTTTCAGCCATTCTCTAGCACATTTCGCATTTGCATTCTTAAGTGTAAAAGCACATTTTGACCTAAATACTAAAACCGATAGAAGCTCACACATAGAAACAATTGCCTACTTTCGGTAGTAGCATGTCAGTGGTGTTGGAAAAACATGCGGTTTTTATTGAATGTTCAAACAATGACTAATGGCGGGTCATGAACTGGACATTTGTAGAGTAAGGGAAACAAGGCTGAAAATTACCATACATTCCTGCTGTATAAACTTTTGGAGAGACAATATGTAGCATGGGATAAAAATGTGGTTCTCTACACAGAACCCATTATATATTAGGTAGTAGGCCAGTTATGTAGCAAACACTTTATTGCAATTTACATCAGAGGAAAGGTCAGTAGTTTTTTTTCCATATGTAGGCTACTTTGCGAAATATATATGTCCTCAAGGAATTAAAATATCGACCAAAAATAAATTTTATATATTTTTCATACAAAATTAATGGTCCATTTCACCCGCTAAAGAATATCAGATCATTATTCAAAATTGTAGGCATCTTTTTCGACCTATACTCTTACCCGGTGCAAAATTTCGCGACTATTGATGTATAATTGCGACTTCTAGCGAGTTTATTATTACACTACAAACAAATAACGGAATATATTAGGCTGTAACTATGTTATCTGATCATGCACACCAATATAATTGGCATCAATTGAAAGGTCAAGCGTTCCACTTTCAAGTATATCTCACTTGTCCGGAATGTCACTTCCAGGAATTAAGATATAAGCTCTAAATTAAAAATTTTCACAATTTTCACACAAAAGTTTTGGTCCATTTAACCCTCTAAATATTATCCGATCGCCATCTCAAATTGCAAGCTTCTCCTTTGTGATATACTCTTACCTTATTTAAAATTACGCGTTGATCGGACTATTATTGAGACCTACAGAGCCGCTAGAAAATTGGATAAAAATTATGTTTTTGGTCCATTTCACCCGCTAAATATTTCACGATCATCACCAATAAGAATAGGGATCTATTCTGACCTGAACCCGACCTCCATACAAAATTTCGTGACGATCGGTCCATAATTGCGGCCTGGAGCTTGTTTACAATTTATAATGGACAGACGGACGGACGGACAGACACACATCTCAAAATCGCTTTATCTCGTCGAGATATGAAGATTGGTATACCACATTGGGGGTCTCCGACGAATATTTCGCGGTGTTACATGAATTTTTACCAAAACAAACTTATAATACCCTTTTCCACATTGTGGTATAGGGTATAAATACAACTCTCACAGGCAAAGTCAACAAAAACAGCCTGTAACTTTCGCGAATTAGTTGCAAATGACCCCATATTCCCTTGTCCGATAGGTTAAAAAATATAAGCATAAAATTCACGAGTTTATAAAGAAAAACCAAAAATTGCAATAGTGTCAAAAAATCCTAATATGGTCCGAAATGGCGCGATTTTAGAACAAATTGATCCAGAATGGTTTGATAATGATTTTAAATTAGATTACAAAAAAATAAAAATTTTTATGAAAAGCAAATATGTTGTTATGAAAGATAAAATTAAAAAATGCATTAGAGAACTTCAGTGCATTTGGTGCGGAAATTTTTTTCGCGGTAGAGAAAAATTGACACCGTATTTCATAATAGTTTTCCATGCTCTACACGGCTATGTGGTGGTATTTTTGATATTTGCAAAAAAGTGCAAAAAGTTATATCCCTACTGTACACCACCATATACGATAAAATTCTTAATTGCAAATAAATCGTTGTAATCTGCACAATTTTATTGCACTTTCATTGATTTGCAAACATTTAGTTATTACCAAAAAGTCAGGTCCATACAGTTTTTAGTTGTTGTTATTTCTGGCCAATTTCTGAATTTATTCCCCTAATGTTGTCTTCAACAGCAACTCATTTGTTCAACACACCCAACATCATTTATTGAAAGAATTTTTGTTTTAATTTTAAATTGAAAATCAAAAATTTTACAAATGCATCGTTTGTAATCATTTTTTCTAACTGGATTTTAACGAATGAAAATCATTTGTGCGACACCTGTTATGTGAAAACTAAATCAGTATCGGTTTGTATTTTTTGCGTAACTGATGTTTATACCATTATCACCAACTGCGACATCTGTTGCAATGGAAGATAACAAATGTCTTGTCTTTCTATTATTTAGTGGTTTACGATAAAATAAGTGCGCCTAGAAGTAAACTACAAAATTTGAAATTATGTGTGAGCTTTACGGTATCAAGAAGTTATAGCATTGTTAATTTGACACATGTCTTGCAGAGGGCCAACTAAGTTAATAAGTGCGTAATAATAATGAAAAATAAGGATTTTTGTTGTTGTTATTTTTTGTGGTTCCAGGACGAATTTTCTAAAACCCGGCCTTATTTCGCACATTTGCATCAACAGTGACCCACTGGTATAATTTGAAACTCCTAGCTTTAGCCGTTTTGGCTGGGCGTTGATGATGAGTCAGTCAGTCAGTCAGTCACTTATCACCAAGCTCAATATATAATAGATAGAGCACATTTATTTCTAGAACAAATTCCGTCAAACATTCCAAATTTCATTAAAATCGGACGGATATATATGGGAGCTATAATTTGGCACATTTATTTATAGACCAAATTCAGTCACACATTCAAAATTTCATAAAAATCAGACGTATATAGGGTGATTGGTGCAGCAAATGACTGAAATCGGCCGAAAATGTGTATGGGAGCTATATCCAAATATGAACCGATTTCGATATAAATTTGCACATTTATTTCTAGGCCGAATTCAGTCACACATTCCAAATTTCATCCAAATCGGACGTATATAGCATGTTTGGTGCAAGATTCGAAATCATTCGAAAATATATGGGAGCTATATCCAAATCTCAACCGATTTTGATATAATTTAACACATGTATTTCCAAACCGAATTTATTCACATATTCATATATAGCATGATTGGTGCAGCACATGTGTGAAATCGGCCGAAAATATATATGGTAGCTATATCCAAATCTGAACCGATTTACACCAAAAGCAATAGTGTTCTTCCTATCGCTCAAAAAATATATATTCCCTAATTTTCAATTGAATAAATCGGACAATAAATGCGACTTGTACGTTGCGAACGAACGGACGTTTCTATGTGTTTCTATGTATATTCCCTACATGAATTAAGGGTATATCTATTTTCTTATGAATGTTACATACAACTGCGCAAAGACATAATACACCTACCGCAGGGTGTGGGTATAATAAGTTAAGTTCGAGCCGAATTTGTTATACCCTCCATTAATTACTTCACTAATTACTTCTCTTTCTGTTAAGAAAGTACCACTGAACACAATTATAGGTGGATAAGTGTTTTGACCACTGGGATCCCCAAATATTTATTTTAACTAATTCGGTCTGAAAATTTTGTTTAAAACGTCAATATAGCTTAAATTGAGGGGGCTTTTATGGTGGCTATTCAAAAATGTAGAAGATGTATGAACACTTCGAACCTTAAATTGCAAATTATAACTAATTCGGACTGAAAATTTAGCTCGAAACGTAAAAATAACCGAAATCGGGTGGTACCGTAAATGGGGTCTATGCCAAAAAGTGTAGACCGATATAGCCCGTCTTCGAAATTTACATACCTGCAAACAAAGGACTCTGGACGGACGCGCATGAGTTGACTCAGAATTTTACCCAGATAGTGAATTTTTTACATTTTTAAAAATGACAGAAACTTTAAAAATGCAACTAGTTACTTATTACTAGATATTCCAAAATATCAAAGTTTGTAACTTAAACTTTGATCAGGTATAGGTAGTTCTTGTGTTTAGCGGTCAGCCTACTGATACACTTCTACACTGGTTTCGTATCCTTTGGCATATTGTAATTTAATAGCCTATGCCAATGTAACACTTGTTAATTAAGAAACTCGAAGTACACGAATTTCGTCTTTTGTATTGTATCGCAGTCTATCATTTTACCACTTAACAGAGGATGAAATTTACACAAAGCCTTTCACCAATCACAAACTGCTTACGGCCACTTCTGTCACTTCTTGTAAGTATTGAAGTAATCACAGATTAGGACATTTGCAAGCAACACAAAGAGAGTGAAAACCAACGGAGTTAGCAGATAAATACCGAACCGCAAAAACCAAAATGACATTTTAGAAAAGGAATATGGAAGATGTATGTAGAATGTAGAAGAAAAATAATGAATGTAGGAAATCGATTCAACACTTAGTCACTATCGAAAAAATTGTCGGATTAGTTAAATTCTGTTATTTGTATAATTAAGGAAAGAAGGTATGCAGAGAAAGAGTTTCAAGAAACTAAGGAAAAATGTGCATTTCGTAGAAAGGAAATAATGTGTAACATCTCGAAGGACAGAATAGGCTCTTCTCTCATATCTATGAGAAAAGTTCGATTCTAATTGCTCGAGCTTATTATGACTCCATTTAAAACGAAGCCTTTATTGCTTAAAATACTCTGGATATTTAACCATCATTATACTCAGGGTTTTTGCCAATGCCGAACAAATGTAAAATTCTTGTCAGAGACCCACTGAACATCTGTGGTTTCGGAATGAACCACAATGGTGGCATAGTTTTTCAAAGTTCAATCAAAAGGTCCTACTTTGTCACCATAGCATATAAGTTAAGAAGTTCCTTTGACAAACAAATGTATAATGCCGAATCATCAAATCATATCATTATGGCCTACTTTTAGGCGTGTATTTAGAAAACATTTCAATTCACTGCAATGTTATTTCAAAATGCAGTTGTTTTTTGCACTTTTTGATATCACCGCCCGTCTGCAACATGCTAGGAATTGTGGTCGGCACAATTCCCAACACATTTTGTGTTGACGTTCTAATTATGATAATGACATACAGTTCTATATGAGCATGTTATCAAACATGTACTTGGTGGCGGTCTTAGCCAATGTCATGTTGGTGGTTATGTCAATTTTTGTCAGTTAGCCTGTTTGTTTAGTTTTTTATATCTTCTGAAAATATGTCATTTAATGTATTGTGCTACACCCAAAACACCACTATGAGACAATAATGAAAATCCAGTCCCCAGTTTGCACTTTACGTAACACACAGGCAAGTGAAATCAACACCACTACGGATTGTATGCAGAAAAAAACACAACATGCTGTCTGTCGCATAACCGTCCATGTTCCAAGTGTCCGTGAAACAATGTAAACCAGTTGTTTGCACATCTGTTATAAATTGCTTTGGTATTTCCCGATGTAGTTTGCAAATATGTTTGAACAATGTTGAGCTTTTGTCAATTTGAATTCGGTGTTAAAAAATTTTCATAGCACTTTTGGAATACAAATTTGGTAAATTTGCAAATGATATATAAAATGGGTATGATATATTTACATGAACATATTTTGTTGGAGTTTAAACAACTAAAAAAGCGTTAAGTTCGGCCGGGCCGAAATTTCATACCCTCCGCCATAAAATATTCTGAACTAAAATGGAATAATTAGTTTTCATTACTGTCCCCAACCTTAAGTGGGTACGTTAAAATGTCAGATAATGTACATAAAATGTTTCATTCGGTAGGCCCTTTTTTATGGTGCCTATATCTAACTATGTATGTTGACAATTTTTGGTGGGCTAGAAATTGGGAGGTACCGTTATATAGGGGTTATAATAAAACATGGACCTATGTTGACAGTTTTTTATTGGGAGCCTTTTATGTCAAATAACTCCTAATTCGGTTAAAAATTGTAGCTAGAATCCTCAAAATACAGAAAATCGGTACATAACGTGGGAACTTCAAATGTCATTAACAGCTAGTTTGGAGGTATGTGGGCTATACGAAAATATGAATTTAAATGAACAATTTTTGTTGGCTTTTAAATTTCAAATCACAGGAAGTTCGTCCAAAAAATAAAGCTAAGGTACGGAAAATCGGGAGGTTTGTTTTGGGGCTATACCAAAACATGGACCTACGTTCGGTTAAACATATTAAGTAAAATCCTCAAAGTACCGAAAATCGGGAAGTATCGTTATATTGGGTCTATGTTGAAAATTGTTGATGCAGATGTGTGGTGACCAATACAACCTTCAAATGTCAAATTACAGTTAGTTCGGTTAAAAATTTTAGCTAAAATTGCCAATTACTGAAAATTGGGAGGTACCGTTATATGGGAGCTATATCCGAACATGGACCTATGTTGACAATTTTTTATGAGATGTGTTGTGACCACTAAGAACTTCAAATGTCAAATTACTGAAAATCGGGAAGTACTTTTATATGGGAGCTTTATCAATACATCGACCTTTCTTGACAATTTTTGGTGGAGAGGTGTGGTGACCACTAAGAATTTCAAATGTCAAATGTTCAAATTACAGATAATTCGGTTAAAACTTGTAGGTAAAATTCTCAAAATACCGAAAATCCGTTATATGGGGATACCGAAGTCCGTTATACCGAGGTACCGTTATATGGGGCTATATCAAAACATGGACCTACGTTCATAATTATTTTGAATATAAGTTTTTTGGTCACTAAGAGCCCTAAATATCAAATTATAGCTAATTCGGTCTAGAAATGCGACTTAAATCGTCAAAATACCTGAAATCGGGCGGTAACGTTATATGGGGGCTATTCCAAAACATGGACCTATGTCCACTAGTTATATAAGTTTATTGACATTTAAGAACACTAAATGTCAATTTATAGCTAAATCGGTCTGTAAATGTAACTAAAACGTCAAAATGCCATAAATCGGGGGTACCGTTATATGGGGCTATACCAAAACGTGGACCTATGTCCACAAGTTTTGTTATATAAGTTTAGTGACGCTTAAGAGCCCTAAATGTCAAATTAGAGCTAAATCGGTCTGAAAATTTAGCTAAAAACGTCAAAATACCGTAAATCGGGGGATACCGTTATATGGGGGCTATTCCAAAACGTGGACCTATGTCCACAACTTTTGTTATATAAGTTTATTGACACTTAACCCTAAATGTCAAATTATAGCTAAATCGGTCTGAAAATGTAGCTAACAACGGAAAAATACCGTAAATCGGGGGGAACCTTTATATGGGGGCTATACCAAAACGTGGACCGATATAGCCCATCATCGAACTTGACCTGCCTGCAAACAAAAGACGCATTTTCCCAAAATTTCAGACAATTTTGGTGGAGAGGAGTGGTGACCACTAAGAACTTCAAATGTCAAATTACATCTAATTCGGTTAAAACTTGTAGGTAAAAATCTCAAAATACCGAAAATCAGGCGGTACCGTTATATGGGGCTACACCAAAACATGTACCTTACTTACTTACTTAGCTGGCCCATTACAGAACATTTGTTCTATAGGCCGAACTAAGGAGAGATCTCCATTCCTCTCTATTTGTTGCTTTGCACTCTGGAATACCGCGCCTTTTCATCTCATCATCCACTTGTTTGCGCCATCTATTCCTTGGCCTGCCAATTCTGCGTGCACCGCCATGTGGCATGTATTCATACGCCTTTTTAGCGGGTTCATCATCGCTCATTCTTATGATATGGCCTAGCCAACGCAATCGCTGCATCTCGATACGTTTAACTATATTGATGTCGTTGTATAGCAGATACAGCTCGTGGTTCATGCGACGTCGATATTCACCGTCAACGCAGATTGGTCCGTAGATCTTTCGAAGAATTTTTCTCTCAAACACACCAAGCACTGCCATGTCTGCTTGCGCAAGTACCCAGGCTTCGGAGCCATACATCAGCACGGGTAGTATCAGTGTTTTGTAGAGCGTTATTTTTGTTTGACGAGATGTGGCTTTGTTTTTAAACTGCTTACTTAAACCAAAGTAGCATCTGTTGGCCAATACAATTCTTCTTTTTATTTCACAACTGATGTCGTTTGTTGTGTTTACGGAGGTGCCGAGGTAGACGAAGTCTTTTACTACCTCAATATTATAGGAACCAACTTCCACAGTCGGTCCGAGCTCAATGGACGCATTGCGCGTCGACACCATCAACTTGGTCTTCTCACCGTTTACCGCCAGACCCACTTTAGCAGATTCTCCTTCGACCTTTATAAAGG
Source organism: Musca autumnalis (assembly GCF_047663935.1). Taxonomy (NCBI): domain Eukaryota; kingdom Metazoa; phylum Arthropoda; class Insecta; order Diptera; family Muscidae; genus Musca; species Musca autumnalis. The sequence goes on from NW_027412064.1 coordinate 37,005, forward strand.
TATCAGTTACTTCTTTTACTGATCGGCCCATGATGTCTATATCATCAGCATAAGCAAGTAACATGTGACTATTGGTGTAGATTGTGCCACTTCTTTTGACGTTTGCCTCTCGTATAACCTTTTCTAGCAGGATGTTGAAGAGGTCACACGAAAGGCTGTCTCCTTGTATGAAACCTCTTTTGGTACCAAACTCTTCGGAGAGGTTCTTTCCTATTTTAACTGAGGACCTCATGTCAGTTAAAGTCATTTTACAAAGCCGGATGCACCCAGAGAAAAAATATTGTTAAATTTCAAATGTAGTATTGTGAATCCAACAATTGGGTTTTGTTAAATCCAAAAATAGCTTTTGTCAAGTGGACAATAGTTCTCACTTCTCTTCTCTCGCTATTCGATGCCGTGTTGAAAAAAACAATTATGGTGAGTTTTGTTTGTATGACATGATGCCTTTATCTTAGTTTTTTTTGTGTATGTATACCAAAAATGTGACTCTTGTTTTTATTTGTTTCTGTTATGTTTCATTCTTCTATCTTCATTGTGCTTTGAGGTTTGGTGTTATACCGGAGTCTGTTATGGTGTTTAATTATTCCTTATGTTGTGGTGGGTGCTTGTGGCTTTTTGTTTGTCTTTGTTGTCAGCCAATGCAACAAACCATGTATTGTGTTCATCAATGATTGTAATATTATACGCGACATTTATATCCAAGTTATGTGAAAAGTGTATATGAGAAGTATATACACTCAAATCAAAAATTTCTGGCTGGTTTTCTGGGTTGACAATACTTTTTGTAAACAAAATTAGATTATGATAGTTCCAACAATCGGTATTGTTAACGATTTTTACAATATTGCGGAAATTCGAAAGTTGTTTTTGTTTTCTATGTTTGGAACAAAAGATGGTATTTTTGGATTTGGATTACAATGTTTGAACAAAACAAATACATTTTTGGAACCAAAACAAATATTTTTGTTCCAACAAAAGCGAAAAATATTTTTTCTCTACGTGTGAGCTTTGCGGGAATACTAAATTCAGACATGGCTTGGAATACCTTTGAACGCAGCGGGCTGTCGAAGGCTGCTTTATAATCGACAAAAAGGTGGTAGGTGTCGATCTGCATCTCATGGGTCTTCTCCAGGATTTGCCGCAGGGTAAATATCTGGTCAATGGTGGACTTGCCAGGTCTAAAGCCGCATTCACGCAGAGAAAAAAATATGTTTGATCCAACAATATTCCAAGAGCAAAATATGTATTGTTAACATATTGTTGGATTCCTCATGTAGTATTGTAAATCCAAAAATAATTTGTGTCAACTGAACAATATTTCTCTCTTTTTTCTTGAAAATTTGTTTCTCTTCTCTCGCTATTCGATGCCGTGTTGAAAAAACAATTTTGGTGAGTTGTGGTGTGTTTGTATGACATGCTGCCTTTATCTTTGTTTTTGTGTGTATGTACTTGTGAGACTCTTGTTTTTATTTGTTTCTGTTTTGTTACATTCTTCTTTCCTTTTCGTGTTTGTTATGGTGTTTAATTATTCCTCATGTTGTGGTGGGTTCTTGTGGCTTTTTGTTTGTCTTTGTTGTCAGCCAATGCAGCAAACCATGTATTGTGTTCATCAATGATTGCAATATTATACGCGACATTTATATCCAAGTTATGCGAAAAGTGTATATGAGAAGTATATGCACTCAAATCAAAAATTTCTGGGCTGGTTTTCTGTATTGACAATACTTTTTGTAAACAAAATTAGATTATGATAGTTCCTACAATCGGTATTGTTAACGATTTTAACAATATTGCGGAAATTCGAAAGTTGTTTTTGTTTTCTATGTTTGGAACAAAAGATGGTATTTTTGGATTTGGATTACAATGTTTGAACAAAACAAATACATTTTTGGAACCAAAACATATATTTTTGTTCCAACAAAAGCGAAAAATATTTTTTCTCTGCGTGTTGGTATGGTCCAATTATCTCGTTGACCATAGGCTTTAGTCGTTCGCACAATATACCTGACACGATCTTGTAGGCAATAGGGAGTAGACTTATGCCCCTATAGTTTGAGCTTACAGTCTTATCTCCCTTCTTGTGGACGGGGCACAGGATACTCAGGTTCCAATCGTCGGGTACTCGTTCTTCCTGCCAGATGGTGCTAACTAGCTGATGAATACAACTTATCAGCGTGTCGCCTCCGGTTTTGAACAGCTCGGCTGGTAAGCCATCGGCCCCTGCTGCCTTATTATTCTTCAGCCGATTTTTTGCTGTCTTTACCTCATCATGGCTGGGCGGTATACATTCAATACCATCTTCTGGGATTGGGACTGTGGTATCTTCGTCGTCTTCGCTGCTATTGGATACCAACAGATTTGAAAAATGTTCTTTCCATATCCTGAGTACACTATCTGTATCAGTTACCAAATTACCTTGCTGGTCTCTACAGGAGGATGTGCCTGTACCAAAGCCATCAGTTTGATGCTTGACTCTTTGGTAGAATTTTCGGACTTCATTCTGGCTCCTGTATATCTCGATTTTTTCACACTCCCGCTTTTCCATCTCTCTCTTTTTCCTGCGGAAAAGACGTTTCTCCTCCCTCCTTTTCTCCCTGTATCTCTCTCGTGCGCTACGCGTTGCTACGGATTGTAAAGTAGCCTTATATGCCGCATTTTTCTCTTCGGTGGCAGCACGACACTCCTCATCATACCATGGATTCCTTGGTGGAGGTCTCTGGTATCCAAGTATGGATTTTGCGGCTGTTTGCATGGAGTGGGCAATGCTTTGCCATTGCGCTGATATGTTATCGGGATGAGGAGTGCTTTGATTAAGCAATTGGGCTAGTTGAGTGGAATATGCTGTGGCTATCTGTTGTGATTGCAGCTTTCCGATGTCTAACTTTCGTGTTGTGTCTGTTCGTACTTTGTTTGCTACGTTTAAGCGGGTGCGTACCTTTGCTGCAACAAGGTAGTGGTCCGAATCAATGTTTGCGCCTCGGAACGATCGTACATCCAACACGCTCGATGAATGTCTTCCATCTATCACAACGTGATCAATTTGGTTTCTTGTTTTCTGATCTGGAGACAGCCAGGTGCCCTTATGAATATCGAGATGATTAAATCTGGTACTGCTAACTACCATGTTTTTTGCAGCTGCAAAGTCTATCAGCCTCATACCATTGTCAGATGTTTCACTGTGGAGACTGAATTTCCCGACTGTTGGGCCAAAGATATTCTCCATTCCAATTTTGGCATTAAAATCGCCTAGAATGATTTTAATGTCATGGGCAGGGCGACTGTCATAAGTTTCTTCTAGGCGCTCGTAAAATATATCTTTGGTCTGTTCGTCCTTTTCTTCAGTGGGAGCATGAGCGCAAATAAAGCTGATGTTGAAGAATTTAGCTTTTATTCGAATTGCAGCAAGTCTTTCATTCACTGGGGTGAAGCTGGATACCAGATGTTTTAGTCTCCGACTAACTACGAATCCACAACCAAACTCATGCTTTACGTCATGGCAGCTATAATACAGTGCGTCACCTTTAGGTGTTGTTGTGACGCCTTTCCCAATCCATCGAATTTCCTGTATGGCAGTAATATCGGTCTTGTACTTTTCAAGTACGTCTGCCAATGCGAAGACTGCACCTTCTCTATAACATTCCAGGTGCAGATTCGCAGATCATGGCCCTTAAAACCTTTGCGGGGTTCGTCAACTTTAGAGGGGTTTGTTTTTCTTTTCTTTCGTTTTTTCATAGTAGGCTGTTTTTTCTAGGGGAGGGTTACTAACCCGACGCCCAAACCCAAGTTTTTAACGTTCTTATGGGTGAACGCGCGGCACATGTTAGCTCACTACCTTTAACGGGTGTTAAAGGCAGTTCCCCAGGTGACACCACTGGGAGGTCAGTGTCCACTTGAGATGAAAGAGGGACCAAGATAAATCCTGGGCTTTGCCATGTTAAAACCGGTCAGGACCGTTGCTTGGCATCTTCCATCCCCTACGTCACCCTAACATGTACTTATGTTCATAATTTATTCGAATATAAGTTTTTTGGTCACTAAGAGCCCTAAATATCAAATTATAGCTAATTCGGTCTAGAAATGCGACTTAAATCGTCAAAATACCTGAAATCGGGCGGTAACGTTATATGGGGGCTATTCCAAAACATTGATCTATGTCCACTAGTTTTGCTATATAAATTTATTGCCACTTAAGAACCCTAAATGTCAATTTATAGCTAAATCGGTCTGAAAATGTAGCTAAAAACGTCAAAATACCGTAAATCGGGGGTACCGTTATATGGGGGCTATACCAAAACCTGGACCTATGTCCACAACTTTTGCTATATAAATTTAGTGACGCTTAAGAGCCCTAAATGTCAAATTATAGCTAAATCGGTCTGAAAATGTAGCTAAAAACGTCAAAATACCGTAAATCGGGGGGTACCGTTATATGGGGGCTATACCAAAACGTGGACCTATGTCCACAAGTTTTGTTATATACGTTTATTGACACTTAAGAACCATAAATGTCAAATTATAGCTAAACCGGTCTGAAAATGTAGCTAAAAACGTCAAAATACCGTGAATCAGGGGGTACCGTTATATGGGGGCTATACCAAAACGTGGACCGATATAGCCCATCATCGAACTTGACCTGCCTGCAAACAAAAGACGCATTTTCCCAAAATTTCATCGTCCTATCTCCATTTTTGTGGATGCTAGAGCGATTACCACAGACGGACGGACGGACGTGCACAGATCGGCTCAGAATTTTACCCTGATCAAGAATATATATACTTTATAGAGTCGCAAATGTGTATTTCAATGCGTTACAAAAAACAAACTTAATATACCCTCCATACTATGGTGGAGGGTATAAAAATATGGATGAATCTGAAATGTTGCATCCCTTTTTGTGGAGATTTCAAACAAAAAACAACCCAGCAAGAATTTAAGAAAAAGAGTAAACATTTTGGGTAAGATGTATAAGAATAAGATCTCAAACGAAATGTTAAAGTCTGTTGAAATGTTAAATAACTTACTTCACAAAACTCAGCACCACATACATGTTGCAATGTTGCGATGGTTACAACGTTTTGCCTAAGGTTCGCACAATAAGCAGGAGTGAGGACTTCCCTTCCTTATACCCTATGGGCGTAGCAGTAAAGTGTGGGACTGCCAAGGTAGAGTTGCTTAATATATACATTAGGGTTATAACTTGTTTGCAGTTTTTGCAAATATCAACAATACTATCGCATAGCCGTGTAGAGCAAGAAAAACAACACACAATTAGTTATATTTTATAGACACGTAGGTAGTCTTCGGTGATGATGTCCGGTTCGAATGCCAAAAAGCCACAAAATTAATATCGCAAAAATAAATATGTACCGGAGAATCTTGATATTTTTGAACAAAATATAACTAAATCTGTATTTAAGATTCTCAGGAGGATACTAATAACTTTAAATGACATATATAGTACTTATAGTGACAAATTCACCGTATAGTAAAACCCAGAAAAATTGGTCATCTATAAATACAACTACTGTAAGTCTGGTGTTAGGTCCTATTTATGGATTCTGGAGCCATGAAATACTCAGTAAAGCTCTTAAATTTTAATACGAGGTGATCTTGATCGAGTTTGTCCTGTTTGATAAAACGGGAATTTCTTGGAGGACTCCTCTACTTTCGGGCCTTTTGAAACATTTTAAAATCCTTAATTCTTAGACTCAAAGACCTTACTTTTAAGTTAATTTTCTCAGAAATTGTTCCCCTTTTCATATTCCCTACAAAAATAAATAGTATTAGATTCTCAAGTTCCGTTTTGTGCCCTACAGTTATACTGACCTACCGATATTTTAGCAGTATCTGACATGCTTCTCGTGTTCCTAGTGTCTAATGTACAACTAATGTCTAATGAACTAATGAAATTTTAACCGATCCATTTAGTTGTGTTTTGGTCCTAAGTGAAGCGAACTCAGCTTTTCAAATTTTTGCACAATCGGTGCGTTATGAAAGCCTTAAAAACTCTGTATTAACATTTTTAAAGATCTAACATATCCTGGAGTAATACTGTAGGGCTTACAACGGAACTTCAGGTTCTCCTACTTTTTTGATAGGAATTTGAAATGGGACACAATTTGTGAGAAAATTAACCCAAAAGGAATGTCCTTATGTGTAAGGATTGAGGATCATTACATGTTTCAAAAGGACAAAATCCCCAAAAGTATGGGGTTTTTTCAAGAAATTCCCATTTTTTCAAACAAGACAAGTTAATACTCGATCAAGATCACCCCATATTGGAACTTTAGAGCTTTTCTGAGCATTTCATGGCTTTAGAATTCATAAACGGGACATAACACAAGAAATAGATGACTAATTTTTCTGGGATTTAGAATCCAGTGTACTGTGGATTTGTCACTATATATGATATAACTGCCATTAAATTAATTAATATCCTCTTGAGGATCATAAATACAGATTTTGGTTTATTTTGTTCAAAAATATCAAGAATTTTTCAAACAGTTCCACAAGGGTTCTTTGGTGCATACTAAATTTTGCGATATAAATTTTGGGCTTTTTGGGATTCGAACCGTACATTTTCTGAAGAATGCAAATATTGCGCACTTTTCATTTATCACCAAAGACTACCTTCGTGTCTATCAAATAAAACTAGTTGTTTGTTGTTTTCAATAATTTATAGAGTTTTTTGATTTCAATGTTGCATACTAACTTTTGCGACAGACTGTATATACATACATACATACATACATACATACATACATACATACATATACAGTATCGGCCAAAACTAAAGCACCCCCTCAGTAAATTTTTTTGAAATGATAATTTTTTTATGAAAACTAAATTATAAATTTATTTTTTATTTTTCTTTTTCTTTATTCATATCTTTATAATTGAAAAACACAAAAATAAGGAGATCAGAATTTAATAAACAAAAGTTAAAATTCAAAAAACATTTTAGGTCGCAAATATAAGCGGACAAAACTAAAGCACCCCCCTTTTGAGGTACAGCAAAAACTATTGAAATCAATATTTCGTTGCTTATCCTCTATTCTGGATGACACAATCACATCTTTTAGGCATAAAGTATACTAAATTATTAATTATTGCAGGCGAAATAATCGGTTTTCGGAATATTTAGCTTAAATCCTCAAAATACTGAAAATCGAAAGTTACCGTTATATGAGGGCTATACCCAAACGTGGACCCAGGTCCACGATTTTTGGTGGATATGTTTTGTGACCACTAGGAACCCTAAGTACCAAATTACATCTAATTTAGTAGGAAAATGTGGCTTAAATATCCGAAATACCGAAGATCGGAAGGTACCGCTATAAGGGGGCTATACCAAAACATTAGCCGATATTGTTCATATTCATCCAAAAATGATGCTACAGCATTCTCTGGTCAAATACTAAATCCCTTAGGTTTAAAAATTAGCAAAAGAACGAATTGCAAAAGAACGGTAGACGCCGGTCGACGACCAGCAAAAACCCTTCCCCCTCCATGTTTTACAGCGTCTTTGCAATATTTAGGATTTAACGGTTGCCCATTTGGTCCAAGCCTTTTACCATCTGAATACTTTAAATTAAACATAGCTTCATCGGAAAACAGTTCAAATGGGTCTTGGCGAATGCCAGTCTGGCTCCTTCATTTTTAGTCGATATGAAAGGTTTTTTTTGCTGGTCGTCGACTGAATAAGCCGGCGTCTATCGTTCTTCTGCAATTCGTTCTTTTGCTAATTTTTAAACGTTAGCGTATTGTATTTGACTAGTGGATGCAGTAGCATCATTTTTGGATGAATTTGAGCAATATCGGCTAATGTTTTGGTATAGCCCCCTTATAGCGGTACCTTCCGATCTTCGGTATTTCGGATATTTAAGCCATATTTTCCTACTAAATTAGCTGTACTGTGGTACTTAGGGTTCTTAGTGGTCACAAAACATATCCACCAAAAATCGTGGACCTGGGCCCACGTTTGGGTATAGCCTCCATATAACGGTACCTTCCGATTTTCAGTATTTTGAGGATTTAAGCTAAATTTTCCGAAAACCGATTATTTCGCCTGCAATAATTAATAATTTAGTATTCTTTATGCCTAAAAGATGTGATTGTGTCATCCAGAATAGTGGATAAGCAACGAAATATTGATTTCAATAGTTTTTGCTGTACCTCAAAAGGGGGGGTGCTTTAGTTTTGTCCGCTTATATTTGCGACCTAAAATGTTCTTTGAATTTTAACTTCTGTTTATTAAATTCTGATCTCCTTATTTTTGTATTTTTCAATTATAAAGATATAAATAAATAAAAAGAAAAATAAAATATAAATTTATAATTTAGTGTTCATAAAAAAATTATCATTTCAAAAAAATTTACTGAGGGGGTGCTTTAGTTTTGGCCGATACTGTATGTATGGATATGGCGGGTATATAGGGTATAGTGATTCATTTTCATTACTATCAGGGCATACACATTTTGTATTAGGTCTTACCATTTCCAGAGGGATGTTTCCCATACTAATTTAGCACCAATAAATTTACTTCCATAATCGTATAAACTTTGCAGAAATTCCAAAGTCAGACATGGCTTGAAACACGCCTGATATAATTGGACTGTCGAAAGCGTCCATACAGTTCACGAACAGGAGAAATGGATCAATCTTAGTGGAAGATAAGACCTACGTTAGTTTAGCCAGGTCTAAATTAGCATTGCTATATCCCAACAATTTCGTTGACAAAAAGGTTTAATAGTTGACACCATACGTTCGATAATACGTTTTAGCCAGACGTAAAATTTTAGAACGAACACAAAACTGTATGTCTCCTTTTTTGTATGGAGCTTAGATGAAAATGTAACATCTATTTTTTCGAAAAATATAATTTAATTTCGTGGTTACTGTTAATTTCAATGAACAACATTATGCAAAATAGAACCATCAGCGTATATTAATTGTCGTTAATCATACGACACCAAATCATACCATGAAAATTATTAGCAGCTTTCATTTAGGTTTCAAGCTTTCTTAGCTTTTTTTACTACTTCCACTTTTATTTGAATTGCAAATCAGCTGCTTTTGAGGTCAAAGTCACCAATGCACAGAGGTCCCGCACGTGGTCAAAACCTGAAAGAATATGGCAACAAATTTGATTGTAATTTAAATAAATATTCGATAAATACATCAAATGTTCAACATTTATTTTTGTCAATTTACAGCGGTAATATGTCGTGTTAAGTCGAAGAAGTTTGATTTGTATGTGTTGCCTTAACATACATCCGCAAAACATTCGTAGTTTATGACTGATATTTTGAAATATTGAAGAGGTAAATCAAAGACATAAATACAACTAAGACTAGACAAAATGCATGCAACAAAAAAATGTTTACGAAATTTTGTATAGAAACATTACCCTTAAGAGGTTGCAGTTAATTCAAAATCGCAACCATGGAGGAACATTTCATGTAATGGTATCGGAAACGAAATTTATGAATTCAAGGATCTATTCAAGAATAATTATATGTCAGTTGGATCGGTAAAGTCGGTTAAATACGTAAAAATGTATAAAAGAAAAAAATTTTATATCACCATATCGTAATATAACATTATGTTAAATTCAAAAATGTCTTATCTTGTTGTATTTATAGCTGTGTTCCTTTACATACCTGAGGTTACCATTTTTACCATTTGTTACCATTTTTAACCTGCAAAGCGTTCCTTAACCCCGAAAAGTGGCAAAACTGGATGGAAATTTTAAGAGAGTGAGAGTGTATAGAGAACGAAAATGGCTTTCTCTTCTACCACAAGCTACCAGCAAAATTTTTGCAGGTAAAAAATGGCAGAACTGATTTTTCGACTTTTGTTTGACGATTATTTCACAATGAAAAAGAAAATGGACGAAAAACAGAAGAAGAAGAAGTCGAACGCTGACAAAACTAAATTAAAAACTGTGAAATAAAAGACGAAAATTGATTCCGTCTGTCCATTATAAATTGTAAACACGCTCCAGGCCGCAATTATGGACCGATCGTCACGAAATTTTGTATGAAGGTCGGGTTCAGACCAGAATAGATCCCTATTTTTATTGGTGATGATCGCGAAATATTTAGCGGGTGAAATGGACCAAAAACATAATATTTATCAAATTTTCTAGCGGCTCTGTAGGTCTCAATAATAGTCCGATCAACGCGTAATTTTAAATAAGGTAAGAGTATATCACAAAGTAGAAGCTTGCAATTTGAGATGGCGATCGGATAATATTTAGAAGGTTAAATGGACCAAAACTCTTGTGTGAAAATTGTGAAAATTTTTAATATACAGCTTATATCTTAATTCCTGGAAGTGACATTCCGGACAAGTGAGATATACTTTAAAGTGGAACGCTTGGTCTTTCAATTGATGCCAATTATGTTGGTGTGCATGATCAGATAACAGAGTTACAGCCTAATATATTCCGTTATTTGTTTGTAGTGTAATAATAAACTCGCTAGAAGCCGCAATTATACATCAATAGTCACGAAATTTTGCACAGGGTAAGAGTATAGCTCGAAAAAGATGCCTACAATTTTGAATGATGATCTGATATTCTTTAGCGGGTGAAATTGACCATTACTTTTGTATGAAAAATATAAAAATTTTATTTTTGGTCGATATTTTAATTCCTTGAGGACATATCAGGAAAAATGTCTAAAATTGTCTTTTCCATTTCAAAAAAATCAAAAAAAAAAATTGATACTACATCAATGATTTTTGGTACATAGATTGAGAAAAAAATAAGCATTCCAAATCTGTTTTCGTTACTAACTTTGATCGTTGCGCGCAAAACATATTACCGTTTTAATTATGATAATTAGAAAAAATTCTAAAAAAATCGCGTGTTAATATAGTTAGCTGTTGTATCCTATTATTGTTAACTGAATTCGTACCCTTTGCGACGATGCAAAAAATAATCGCAAAGTCTCAATGGATTCGCGAAAAATCAAATTTGTTAAATAATTTCACGTATTTACAAATATATTTTTGAAACAATAGCGCTCATACTTATGAAAAATATATAAAAAAATTATAACAGCATCCAGACATTTTGAGGAATAAAATGAAACCTAAGTTGTGAAGGTTGGAGCTATAGTATTCATGTTATTTGCAAAAATACGAGAAAATATTACGAAAAAATTAAAATCATATTATTCTAATTTTATTTTTTTATGGTTTTATAGGAAAAGTTGGAGAAAAAATGTTTGAGTTCTTCGGCATTTTCGTCAAAATTTCACGCAATAATGATGATATTCCGTTGTAACAAATTTTTCGCTTATAGTTTTACTATTGGATAATATTATTAGAACCTTATATTAAATCACAAGGAATTCCAATTGTGGCATAACGTTAAAATAATGTTATATTGAATATTACAACATTTGAGACGCATATAAACCGCGTAATTATGAAAATGACATGATGCGCATCCGATTTACCAACACAGCGAATCAATCCCTTTTATTTGATGTACAGTTTGTCAAATTCTATTTGGCGGCCACGATGTAGCATCCGCTGCATATTAGGGTGCAAAATACAGTAAAATGGTCATAATTTCCGCGAAGTTCATTTACATTTTATGCGCATCCGATTTCAATAATCACCATTAAAAAATTCATCATTCTATGCCGTTTCAATGCGATCCATCAAGAACCGTGGATGTAGCATCGCACTCAATTTTTAGAAAAAATCTTGTATATCTCTGGATTTACGAGAGTTTTTAAATATCTGTTTTCGCGCACTTTAAACACGCGTACCGATCTATTTATTTAAGTGGAACTGACACATCCAAAACGCTTTTTAATATGCGATATTTTCAAAATAATTTTTTGCAAATTTTCGAAATTTGTTGGGTATCATATTCGCCGATCTAGTGGGTGGACTTTTACGAGTCGTGGCTTGTTAGATTCAGAACGTAAAAAAACTAAATTTACGCGGGTTTCCAAGGAAATCGAACGACGTTTGTAAATTTTAAACCAAAAAATAGGTTTTTGAGAAAAATTTACGCGCAAAAATTTTGTGTTTGGGCGCAGATTACTGTGATCCTGTGAGGGCTACACCCTCATGTTATACATTAAAAAATGCGAAATCGCGAGTACTACAATCAAATAAGAAGCTTTTAGGGAAATCCAGCTGCTCGTCCCGATTAGAGCAAAAATTCAAAAAACCCCATTTTTCAGGTTTCAAAATGTCAGCATCCGTTTGAGGCAGATACAGTGGATATATTAAAAAATCATTCATTAGAAACTTCAACTCTGAAGTGTGCTCTTTAACTTCTCTTTTGAACATTAAGCTCTACATTGTGTTGTAAAACCACTAAATGGGAAATAACATAATAAAACTCCTTTATTTCAACGATTTTTTCCGATTTTTTACATTAGTACGACCACAGCTTCCGCTCAAATTATTATTTTAAGAAACCCCTCGGTGAATCGGGCTAAAACAGTTTATTTTACCGAAATGTGGTCAAAAGTTATGGTATAGTAAAACTGATCGCGAGTTACAATATCCCGTACCTCAGTTTCAACATAAGCTAAATTTCTACAAAAAGCTTGATATACATATATTTCGCAAAGCAGCCATATGGGAAAAAACTACTGACGTTTCCTCTGATGTAAATTACGGACCGATTGTAAAGATTTTTTTAAGGAGGTTGGATTCGGGCCAGAATAGAAATGATTAGTTTTTGCTGATGATCGTGAAATGTTCAGGGAATAAAATGGACCAAAAACAAAATTTTAACCAATTTTGTAGCGGCTCTGTATGTCAAAATAATAACCCGCAAAATTTTAAACAAAGTTTATGATGAAAAAGAAGCGCACAAACCAACGTGAAGATTAGATAATACTTAGAGGGTTAAATGGACTGAAACTTTTGTGTGAAATTGGTAAAAATTTCAATAACGTAGCGGTTAAAAAATTGAAGATGTAATACTACTGCTTCAGTTTTTTAACCGCTACGTTATTGAAATTTTTACCAATTTCACACAAAAGTTTCAGTCCATTTAACCCTCTAAGTATTATCTGATCTTCACGTGGATTTCATTACATTTTAGTTTGTGTGAACTTAATTTTCCTTTCGTGCTAACTTTTTGGTTTTGGGCATGAGTATTATACATTACATCTCTGATATTTGATAATTAAATTTTCACAATCATTGAAAAGAAGTTCCGTGGAGAGCGATTGTCCAGGGATAGTGGTATAGGGTATCCCATGGTCGGCTCCTTCCGACTATAGACTTTTCTTACTTGTTTTATCTGCATTTGGCAATTCGGAAAAATGCAGGAAAAAGTCTCTAGTGTACGCTAAAAAAATTCCAGCTGCCGCATCCGCCGTCCGGTAAGTTATTCCCCTTATACCACGTCCGAAAATCGTCAAAATTCCGAAAATTGGAAAGTACGTTTACATGGAAGTTATACCTAAACTTGGACCTATATTGAACGTTTTTTGCAAGGAGGTATGCTGTTCCCTTAGAACTCAAAATCTAAAATTACAGCCAAATCGGTTGGAAAATTTGAAAAAAAATTGTCAAAATACCGAATATCGGGTGGGACCTTTATATGGGGGTATACCCAAATGTGGACCTATACCCCTAAAAAATTGTTCTATATTTTGTTCTTGTTATAAATCTATGTTTAATTTGAGGTGGTATCTCGATTATAACTATTTTTGGCATTCCTTTCATTACAAGTGGGACCACTTGTTCAATGTACTCATATGTACGAACCTAAAAACATAATCATCTTCTTCAAACACCTCTATCTATCACAAAGCGGTGACGAGGGCATCACTTTGATGTCTTAGCTTCATCATTGCCATAGCGTCATCATCCGCAATGCCAAGTGATTCACTTTGTTGAGTTTTTCTATTTACATCGGATATGGTTGTTACAAATGCTACTCCACTTAAAAAAGGATTTCACACAGACATTGAATTAATATTGGCAGGTAAAGTGTGCCAGAGAATTGAAGAAAGAGGCAGAAACTAGAAAACAATGAAGTAATAAACTTCAGCTAATGAAAATTGATTGACTTTAATGTAGCCGATTAAGTGATAAAAATTACATTTGTGAGTTGAGGAAGTTGCTTCAGTGTACGAGTATTAATTGGCATCTTTAGAGAAATACCCACACGGTGGGTAAATTCCCATTTCTGGGTTTAGGTTGTGAAATCGTCTCAAAATAGATAGTTTTACAATACTTTAAACAAGTGGGTATTTACCCAAGTATTTACCCAAATGTTGGGTAAAAACTCTTTAACTGCCGAACCACTTGACGTAGACTGAAGAAATGTGGCTCAAATCTTACTTACATATATCAATATAACATCTGGTATTAAAAATGGGGTTTCTGGGTCCATGTTGTTATATAGCCCCCACATAACTGCTAGCGCTTTTTCACGTTGAACGGTCTGCCAGTTCATGAGAAAATATTCAAATTTTTATCGATAAAAAGCAATACTAAAATTTTTCTGCATTTTTTCTAAAGACAGAAATAACTCTAATATTCTTATTTTCCTCCTTAGCAGTCTCTTTTGCAAATTTGTAATTTTATGGTCATTATTTTTCCTCTAACATGAGAAACTCATAAATGCCTCAAAATTTAAACCTCTTGGCATAACATTGTGCAATGAAGAACTCAGTTTGCCTTCAATCTTGCCTTTCCTTCGTTAAATGGCAATGCAACTGGGGTTACCAAAGTAATGTTGCATATGGGGCTCATGTGGTCGCAGCTGACAAGACTTAAATAAAACTCATAATTTTCAAAAAAAATTGCTCTAAATTCTCATTTGGAAGAAATACACTGATGTTCTGGGTTCAATACATGTCATTCAGTAAAGTAACTGGGACATTTAAAGTGAAAAGGCGTGTGCATGCACTCCATTCTTGTTACTGTAAATACTAACAACTTTGTGAGGCAGAGATTAGGAAAGGTTTTATTTTGCAAATTTTTGAAAAAAAAAAAAAATAAAAATGAACTCTCTGCGGTAAAGCATTTCTTCCGCTTTCATGAAGAGAATTTAGAAAATTGAACTTCACATTAAGACAAACATTTGATTGTGCACACTAAATTATTTCCAAATACAAGATAGAGTTCGGATTTGTATAGATGTTTATGTCCAAGAGTTTTGTTTGTGAACTAGAAAAATATTTGTATAGTTAATGTGAGGTTTAATATGTTCATCGTTTGCAAAAAATATGCAAAATATGCAAACAGATTTTGGCCATTTGGAAAAACCATAAAAAAATACATAACAGTGTTCTAACCTAAGGTTGTTGACTGTATAACGTCGATTTTTTCAGCAGATTATTATGTTATTGAGACCATTTACGACAGTGTGGTGTAGGGTATAAAAATATGGTATCGTAATACCATTTTTTATTATTAAACTATGTAAAAATATAAAATTTGATAAAATATTAAACGTTTTATGTAAAATTCAATATTTTCTTTTTTGTAGCATCTTAATTTAATTTGTAGCATTGGGCTGGTTTTAACTCAAAGGACCAAATCGATCTCGGATTTTTTAGCCGGGGAGCCACCTAAACCTTTTAGTATCGTTAGATTTTAAGATTGCCAACGTTTGAGCACAATTCGAATATGTTAAAACGTGGTACTGGTATTTTGGTATTTGGCGACTTCGACGGTCCATATATGTGGAACGGTTAAAGCTACTTGCCCGTATTACGCATTTAACTAAAAGCTATTCTGTTCTTAACATTTCTTGTTGAACAACAAAGTACGTAAGTGTTACTGAATTCGAGATAATAAACCCAATGTCCCGAAAAAGGCCTTAGGGCAAAAATGGAGTCTATTTAAAAAAAAAAACCAACTTTTTTCTTCCTATATTATCAAATTTTTGCAAATGAAAACGAATATATTTTACTTTATTTGAAAATGTTGCCTTTTAGGGCGAAGATCTATTTTAATATTAATTTTAAGTCATTTCTCGTTGGAGTCGAGCTTAATGATCGATGACGTTTGCAAGTGATAAAGGAAAGCCGAAGATTCGAACCCCCACAACCACCATTATGCGACATGTTTCGCCTTTTGTAGAGACTCATGAGACATATCGGCCGTGGAATGGCATCGCTATCCATCAAACATTTCCTTTTTCAAATGAAATTTTGTTTTTACAAAGATGGACATTTGTACATTCATTGTATGGCTTCAATGACAAACGCTTACATTTTGTTCATACATATTTTAATTTACTTATGCCCGTAATTTCAACGTCTGGGTAAACGATTTTGGTAATTTCTACATGAAATAATATGGTAATATTGGTGATTTTCATTCATGATTTCGCGAAAGAAGTGTTTTACAACTTTTAACACATTGGCAACGATTAACCAGGAAAAATCCTTGGTGTAAGTAACACGGCCGGTTTTGACTCGATAACTTTACCTATGCGTTGAAATTATAAAATGTTGCTTACACGGGAGATATCTGTGAACTCATAGATAGCTACGTGTTGAAATTACGGGCATTAAGGGACTGACATAATGTAGTTTTGGAGCCATCTGGGTACAGATGACAACTTGGTGATGAACTCGACTCCTTGCTGTGTCGCTCACAATTTTCAAGTTATTTACCATCCTTTACCCCACCTGGTAATTGATGTTCTATGGTCAAGCTGCATTGTCTTTTTCCAGAAATTCAGAGTTAAAGTTTAATCTTTTGAACAACAATTAAGTCACACTTGTTTTTATGCCTGGTAAACCTTTTTCTAGGAATTTCGGCAGTTGATTTTTGTAAGTTTGGAGAAATTTCTATCTTTGCTTTGTTAAGATTTTTGTCGTCTTTTGGAACTTTAGGTGTTTTGCACTATCAGATCAAACAATGCCAAACCAATAAATTCAGGACTAAGGTACCACATATGATTTATCATTTTGTTATTTCCTTTATCTGATATTTGTTTGTGAATGCCTTTCGTATTAAGTAAATCTTCAATGCCGTCAAGGTCTTGTTTTGGACCTAAAAATTTTCTGAATATCGTTTTCACTATTTTTTGTATTAAACTCAATCTATTGTCTCTATTTCTTTTTAACCTATTGATAATGTTTACCCAATATATCCTATATTATATCAATATAAACATTATCTTCTTAATTATACGTTTTGTAAAATCAATAACCCAAACTCTCACTTATAACACTCAGTTGTTGTCGTGTGGGATACCAAATAAATAAATAAAATAGAAAAAACATTCTGGGGCGTCCAGTCTCGAAAGATTTAAACGCAAGGTGCTTCTACGGCCTCTTGTTCTTGGGAAGTGGGTTGGGCAGTAGTTTTAAAACTCTCTCGCCTACTTCGAACTTGGATTTGGCAATCGCAGACTATTCTTATAGAAGTCGCTTTAATATGTTTGGTTGATGTCCGGATGTGCTTCCAAACTTGCAGTCAAAAATCCCTCTCAACAATTTTCTAACAAGTTTGGACCTAATATCTGCTCGAGCTCGTGAGACCCCATTTTTCTAGGCATTTGTACACTGCTAGTTCTTGTTTCTCCCATGAGCTACTGTCAGTTGAAGGAACACCTAGGAGTTGTTTTTTACCCCCATGTGATACCAGAACAGGAACCAGTTTGTTCTTCCCTGTTTTGAGAATATCTGGTTTTCCATGCCAGTGTACACAAATAGCCTCGTTCCTTGAAGCTGTTGCGTTTATTTTTCACGGTTTATTCTCCGCTGTTCACGGATAAAGCTTCTAGAGATCTTATATTTGTAGGGATCATCTCCGATAGCTTCTACTGTAGCCATAGTGATACTAATAACGTTCATATTCACCTTACAGGGGTCCAGCACCAATGACAATTGCATAGTTACGATTTTCTTGAAGCCACGCTTGATTGTATTCGGGACAGATGGTTCTTCAGATTCTACGATACGTTTAGCATCAAAACAAGACCTAGACCTCATTGAAAATGTATTGAAATATGAAAACATTGACACACAAATTTTCGATTTAGAACACTTTGAAGATTTTTGACGATTTTTCTAACATTAATTGACAATTTTACGACTTTTATGACGATTTTCGGGCAAAAACTGTTTGCATATTTTTTGCGTATTCTGCATATTTTTGGCATATTTTGCATATTTTTTGCATATATTTTGCAAATTTTTTACATATTTTTTGCATGTTTTTGATATGACCCCAAATATCGAAAAATTGACCCTTAAAACGCCTAGATCCAACATTTGAGTCCAATCAGATGAGAAATAAAAAACATGCAAAAATCCGATGTCTACTGATGTAGATTTACGTGGATTTTGTGGGACGTATGACTTGTGACGTCAAACATACGCTATCATTAACAGTTTAAAGGAGTTGTAGCCACTTGCAATTTTTAAAACATGAAATTTTAAAGTACATGTATAAGAGAATATGTTGCAAACAAATTCGAGCGATCGGAAAAAAATTGGCTAACATTCAGGTGTATATTCTGGTCGGAACTAGACCTCCATACAAAATGTCGTGACGACCAGTCCATAATTGCGACCTGCAGTTTGATTACAATTGTTAATGGACGGACGGACATCGCTAAATCGGTTAATCTCCACAATAGACTCCTATTGGCGCATATTTCGTTTTCTTAGTAAAAATTATTGGTAATATGTTGCATTTGAGTATCGTTATCAATCATCCTACCAGCTTCAAAAAAACATCTTGTAATACAACATATGTAACTGATATTTTTTTGGAAATCTAGCAGCCGGGTTTTATTCGAGTATTTTATTCCATTTATGTTACGTTTACCATTTTAATAAATTTGTCTAAGCATTGGCATCATTAGGTGACAATAATATGTATCTTCACTCAGTTCCGACTATATATGTACGTCTGATGATGACTGGAAAAACAAATGTGTTTGTACACAAGATGTTCTTATTTGTGTTTTTTGGCAAAAGGTGTTATTCCGCCTCCACCTCCGTCACGGTTTCCTACAAGAAAGTATCAAGGAGTTCTTGAAATAAGAATTGTTGTCTAGTCGACCATACAGAATGTGGCTTGAGGTTTAATTTTTTTCTGAAACACGGATAGGAAACATAGGAAGCGGACGTGCTGCTTTTCTTTTTTATTATTTTTTAAAATATATAGTCATGTGACAAAAAATAAATAACCCAAAAAGGAACAACACCTTAAATAAGCACTATTATTTGTTGGTTACATACAAAAGTTGTCGACCTTGTCTATCAGCTTTGAATTGTTCTACAAATAAATAGATAAGTAAACAACAAAAAGTAGAGAGAGAATATAATGGAAGTTGTGGCACGAACAGAAGCAATAGAAATATTTGAGGCATAACATATAAGCTAACATTCTTGTGATAACTTCCCATACCTCCTCTCCATCGTTGGTTCTAAATACCAAATGTCTGCCTAGAATCCCTAAAATTGTGTTTTTTCTCATAATGTTTTTAACTATTTTGTTTTAGAAATATGTAGGTTCTAAGGAAACATGACATTACTGCTGTTAGGACTATAGTTGCTAAATTGCGATGGGGAAAACGCTTTGAAATTTATGTGGAAGCGAAAAATTAACATAAAAATTAACACTAAACCACTGTAATCCCTTCAAAAAAAAAAAAAAAAAAACTCTCCGTAGAAAATGCTTGTTTCTTGGTCTACTTATATCATAGCTTTTCTTTGTCATATCGTAGTGACGTCAACAATGCATCTACTCAGCAAAAAGTCACTAAATGGACTAAAAAAATATATGTTTAAGAGGTGAGATCTAGCTTTCCTCTGCCATTTATAATATGTTTGAAAAAATACAAAAATTGATTTTTTCTAAAAATTCGTAATGCTATTTAATGACAGCAAAGAAGAATAGTTTCCATTTTCACATTTTACTATGATTTTACATAAATATCCTAATCCATTATTTGGGACATTGTATTTTTATTCCAGGAAAAAGAACGATAACAAAAGGAAATACATACATATAACAAACTTTAAGTCATCTTTGACAATAGTTTCTCTTCGACACATCTATAGTGTATTCTGTGGCAAAAGTTTATTTAGAGCATCAAGAAAACTTGCAGTTTTTACTCTACGATATGGACAATACATGAATAACTACACAAAATCAAGAAAATTCAATATTTATTTTGCTGCTAGTCATATAAAAAACAACGAAGAAAGGGCTAAACGAACTGAAGAAAAGATTAGTGGATTCAGATTGACTTGCATCAATGATAGCCAAAAGAAGGATGAGGATGCTTATCATGTGTTGTAATGGATTTAATGTTATTTTCATGAGGTGATAATATAATCAACATTAAAGGCAATCGGCATTTTGTTATCACGATATCTCATTAAAATGTACAGAATGAAAAACGAAACTATGTACTTCTATTTATTTCAATTCAAGTTTTTGGTAACAGAGGCCGTTAATTGTTGACATCAGTCATACACCGCTATAGGCAGCTGCTACCTAGTTAGTATGGGTAACAAAAAGGAATTTGGGGTTAGATATTCAGCATGTTAAGATTGCTTTTCCGTTTGTAATGCATCGAACAGATCATTTGCGACCCTGTTGTAATAGCTCTAGCATTCAAACAGATTGAGGCAGGATGCTGCACATAAGGGCCTTTTGTTTGCAGTCAGGTCAAAGTCGAATATGGGCTATATAGGTTCACCTTAAGGTTCGAAGTGATCAAAAAACTTCTCCAACAAAGAGTGTGGACATAACTCGATTTCAAGTATTTAAAAGTTTTAATCCACATTTTTGACCCTAATTTTCAGTAATTATAAAAAGCTCGGCCCGACCGAACTTAACGCCGTTCTCACAACCTGTTTTTGTAAAAATACTTGCCTGTCACACGAACCGTTCGTAATAAAACGTATACTTCGAAATTTGGTTCTTGTTAAATGATTGCTTAAGTCTGGAGTATTTCCCCATTGGCTTAACTTCATCACTTTCCTCTTTGCAGAGAAAAATGCTTACAACACGCACTGACAGCTTGCAAAATTTACTGATCGCTACCAATATCATGATTTCATCCCGAAAACCAAAAAAAAAAAAAAAAACAAGTAAGATCGGCGTTAAGTTCGCCCGGGCCGAACCTGTTATTCCCTCCACCACAAGTTGTATTGAAGTAAAATGGAATAATTAGTTTCCTTTCGTGTATGAAGAAGACTTAATACTAAATTTAAGCAATTTCGGTAAAACAATGTGAGGCACCATTCTATGGGGGCTACTATTTCAAAACATCGATCTATACCGACATATTTCTGACGGAAAGTTTTTATATAACGCTCGCAGAAATATTGTGATAAACAAAGTTTGGACCAACGCAGTAACCGATTCAAAAGTTGTCGTGCGCATCAGCCACTACGCATGGTAGCCGTAGGCGTTCTTTACAGCTTTCGGGCTATTTCCTCTGGAAGTATAGATTTGCCCTTGAAAAACTTGTACTGTAGTAATAGGGATCCCGAGAACACTTGTTGCGAAAAAGCAAAGCGTTTCCAGAGAGGTATTTATACCCTCAGCCTTTAGGCTAAGGAGGGTATATACACTTTGATACGATGAAAATGTGCCTCATCGAAATAATGGTTTTAGACCCCAAGTATGTTTGGACGAAATGTGTTTCAGACAATTTGGAGTCGATCTAGCCATGTCCGTCCGTCTGTCTGTCTGTCCTGCTGGCTGGAGCGCACGATAACTCTCAAACGGATGAACCGATTCGGTTCAAATTTTGGCTTTCGTCATATTTTGCCCAAACTTAGTTTAAGTTCGAAGATGAGCTACATCGGTCCACTGCTTCCGGTACCTCCCCCACAAAAGATCGAAAATGATCGGAAATTTTGTGGGCATGATAACTCTTGAAGGGAGCAACCGATTTGGTCCATACTTTGCACATCGTGAAATTTCTACCAGACTTAGATGAGGTCTCCATATTGACTCAATCGGTCCATTCCTTCGGGTATCTCCCACACAAAATTTTGGAAAAGTTCAGTTTAGGACCTGTTCACGAATCGCTTTGATTTTTGTTGCAGTAACTTCTATTCACTGTCCTCTATACGACAGTACAAGTTTCATCAGGGGCAAGTCCATCCTTCCTGAGATATAGCCTGAAAGTTACGAAAAACCCCTATGATACCGTGTGTAGTGGTTGGAGCGCAAGATAACTCTTGAACGGATCTTTCTGTTCGTCTATAATTTGGCCTTTGTAATATTTTGTCCAAACTTAGTTTAATTTCGAAGATAAGCCATATCAGTCTATTCCTTCAGGTACCTCCCCCCAAGAGTTCAAAAATATTCGGAAAAATTCTGCGCATGATAACTCTTGATGGTAGTGACCGCTTTGGTCCATGCTTTACCCATCCCAGTATATCTACCAAATATATATCAGGTTCGAATATGGACTACTTTTGTCCACTCCTTTGTACCACTCCTTCCTCCCAAACAATATTTTGGATAAGTTCACTTTAAGGACTGCTCTGGAATCAATTTGATTTTTGTTGAAGCAACTTTCATTCAATGCCTCAGTTACGACGGTAAAAGTTTTTTCAGGGGCAAGTCCATACTTCTTGAGAAAACAACGCTAAACGTGTAAAACCCTCTATTGCACCATGTAGTGGCTGGAGAGCACGACAACTCCCGAACCAAACACTGATTGGATCCACACTTTGCATATCGTAATATTTATTGGAATATTAGATGAAATTCGAAGGTGGTGCTTGTAGGTCCACTCCTTCCGGTACCTCCCGCACCAAAAATCGATAATATTAGCTAAAATAGTACACGCGATATTTGTCGCTTCATACGCTTAAAATTGTTATAACCGCTTAAATATATACGTTTTTGGAAAAAAAGTGTTTCAATTCACACAGGCTGAGGGTATATCTCTGTCGGCAAAGCCGACTGATCCTTTTTTACTTGTTTTATTTATAATTTTATTTATTTCATGTTTTTACTTATAACTAAATTATTAGAATAAAGGAAATGAAGCCATGACTACTGAGGTCTTAAGCTTACACAGGTATATTTAAAAATTATCCAGAGAGGCCTTAAACTACACTTCTCTGAAAAATTTTGAAATACTCAGTGGAAGGTTACTGAAAGAGTGGATCGGTATGGTCCATCTTCGAAGTTGATCAAAATTTGGACAAAATATTACGAAGGCCAAATTTTGGACCGAATCGGTTGATCTGTTCGAGAATTATCGTGCTCTCCAGGCAGCCATCCAGATGGACGAAGACAGCTAAGTCAACTCCAAGTTTTCTGAAACAGATTTCTTCCAAACACACTTTGGTCCTAAAATAATTATTTCGATGAAGCACATTTTGACTAAAGGCTGAAAGTATAAAAAATGTAGATTGGAAAAATTGTGTTTATGGATTTTTGCTAAAATAATGTATGCATGAATACATTGGACGCCAACATTTTATTTTGAACGAATTCAAGACTGGTTGCGAGAGATTTCCTTGTTTCTGATCAATTTATGAGAAAATCCACCATAAGAAACCAGAATTTCTATAAGTGAAGTTCGACGATTGGACGCCTAAATTAGTCTATTGACAGATGCATGATTGGGCGACAGAATTTGTCATTTACATACCCGCTAGAATTTCATGATGGATAGACTCACTATTGCTCAGCATTAGTTCTCTATCAAGAAAACCACTGTCAACCTTCAGAAATTTTTTCTGATAAGATCTACGATTGGGCACCAAAATATATTTAGGGAAATAACTGCAAATGGCTTCGTTATGACAATAACAACGATTGGACACCTGAATTTCAGAAATTGAAAAATTTACCATATTCTGACACCGCAGCGTGATAAAACACAAAAAAAGAAGTCACGTGTTTTGGAGTTTTTTGTTAAGATATTTCTAAGGGTTTCCGATTGTATACTTTTTCTTTGGTCTTACCGAAGTGATATCACTGATTTGATAAATAATACCAAAAAATATACGCGATTATTAATATCCATTGTTTTGAACATATATTAACTCTGATATATTGTCAAAAAAGTTCTGAAAACAAGGGGAAATTGGCGAAGAAGTCTTACGTCATTTAAATTAAAAATAGTATCGATACCGACAAAATTCTGGGGGTTAGTTTTATACCCCTAAAGAAGACTACGTACCAAATTTCAGCCATTTTGGTAGGATAATGAAGCTAAAACCTTCAAAATGCCGAAAATGGGGAGGTACCGCTCTATGGGGGCTATACTAAGGTGTGGACCGATACCGACAAAATTCTGGGGGAAAGTTTTATACCCCTAAAGAAAACTACGTACTAAATTTCAGTCATTTTGGTAGGATAATGAAGCTTTAACCTAAAAAATACCGAAAAATCGGAAGGTACCGTTCTATGGGGCTATATCAAATCGTGGACCGATAATAAAACTTCTGCAAGTAATAGAAACTTCTATACCAAATTTTGACTCTCTATCTTTAAAATTGCGAGCTGTATCTTGATTTCAACAGACAGACAGACGGACGGACTGACGGACGGACATGGTGAAATCGACATAGAATCTTATGCTGATCAATAATATATATATGTATATTATAGGGTCTCCGACGAATATTTCGATGCGTTACAAACGGAATGACAAATTTAATTATACCCCCATATGGTGGAGGGTATAAAAATAATAAAAATATGAAAATGAAAAGCTTTCATTTGTTTGTCACACGCATACAAACGTCAATCGCTATGAAAACCAAATTATGTCTTCGTTCATGAAATCGACGAACGAATGGGCAAAAACTTTTTACAAAAACAGGCTTTGTTAATTAAGATTCACAGCTGTCAGCAAAATTCCGCACCAAACTCCGGAAGCAAAACTCCGGAAGAAACAACGTACATATTTAATTTTAACTCATAATATTTCATGTTGGAGTGTACGGTCAAGCCGAACTCAAGGACTTTGTTAAGATCAACTACAGAACTCCTCGCTTAAATTTACAAACATCTTTCTTGACTATAAATTAGAAGTTTAACAATAAAAATATTAATCACAATAGTTATAACCGTAATAAAATAAAAATTTAAGTAAATGGGGAGCAAGAATGCATGTTAACATTGTAATGAGATAGAGAGTGTAAAAAAATATAGCTGTTAGTTTTATGAGAATGAGAGAAGTGATTGCAATTTTTGCAGAGTTGGATATTTATAACCTTAAAAAGTTCGAGTAACAGTATAGGAATTAGGTGAGTTGTGTGGAGGTGGTATGGGAATATAACTCTATGAGTATCAGCACCAATCATACTACTACCACAGAAAAATACCCCATACTATAATTTATTTAATTTATACCTATGTTTCTCACATTCCTACATCCAGTTTTCATTCGAATACTCCATTCAATTCTTGTCACGTTTAACATTTTACAAACATCTTTCTCAACTCACCACCAGAATAGTCATCATTAGGTGATAATAATATCTTGAAACATTTTTCCTTTCGCTTGAAAATATATTGTTGTTTTTTATTTTTGTGACTTTCTACGTCATGTGACAAATAATAAACTACAAAAATGAACACCACCTTAAAAAGTACCACTTTTTTGTTGGTTAGAAACAAAAGTTGTTGACCTCTTTCGTTCTGCCTTGTCCTACAAGCAAATAGGGAAATGAATAACAAAGAGTAAAAAGGAGTTTATGGTGCCAACATAAGCAATAGAAATATTTGAGGAATAATATATAAGCTAACCAACTAGGGACAATCTTCCATCTTTCCTCCTCTTGTTCGGAGGCTATAAATATCAAACGAAACTTCCTTCGGAACTGTGTGATGGTAACGGAATTTTATTGTTTTTGTTTTCTGTTAATCCTGTTTGTTTTTTAACTTCGGCAAAAAGTTAGCTGAAGTTAAAGGTAAACACAGTATAAATTTTGTAGAAATCATATATCGACGCCTCCAAACAATAGTATGCTAAGTCGACTTAGCATGTTTTCAAGTTCTTTACATTTTTACATTTTACGTCCTTTAACTTAAATTCTGTCAAATTTTGGTAATGATCGGTCAATCCGAACAGAAGTTATAAACAAATGTTTACTCAGAATAGTAGTGAAGGTCAAAGAAAACTGTAAACTTTGAGAGCTTCTTCAGCAAAACTCACTTTTCAGACTTAGCATACTATTATTTGGAGGTGTCGAT
The DNA here is from genome assembly GCF_047663935.1 of Musca autumnalis. Classification (NCBI taxonomy): domain Eukaryota; kingdom Metazoa; phylum Arthropoda; class Insecta; order Diptera; family Muscidae; genus Musca; species Musca autumnalis. The sequence goes on from NW_027412064.1 coordinate 63,159, forward strand.
ATGTTCCATCCTTTGAATATACATGATTTCTACAAAAACAAGAAAAATAATTTTAAAATTAAGTCTATTAGGGAAAAGTTGCTAAATTAAGGAAGTTGTTAGAATATCATTCTACTAACTGATATATCTGGTATGAGCACTGACAAAAACCATACACTTTCTGAACTAGAAAATACTAAATTTCGGTGTATGAAAATATATAGTTTTAGGCATAAGAGCTACCATGGTACAATTGGCGATTAATGCGTATGTCCCATAACATAATATTTCTTTTATTGTTTGCGCATTATTATTAGTTTCTGGGGCTTTTCGTTTCCCAAAGCGAAGCCATATTTCCTCTTTCGCTACAAAGGATAACTACATATCATTACTCGATATTATTAAAAAATAAATTGAACTTATTGCTGAAAATCCGTAATCACGTAGAAGACGAATAATATATATTTTCTCATTTCACTATGATAATACAAAAATAATCCATTTCATTATTTCGGATATTGTAGTTTTCATTCAAGAAAAAATAAGTGCTGTAAAAACAAAATACCAAAGTAATGTTAGCAATGACCAAAGTTTGAGATTGAGCAAACAGAAAAGAACTTCAGAACTTTTTTTCTCTACGATCATGAATGACAATGAAAAATTCAAAAATAAAGGCAATATTGAAAAGAACTAAACGAACTGGAGAAAAGATTAAGATTAAGTTGCATTAAAGAAAGCCAAAATGAGATAAGGATGCTTATTATGTGTTGAATGGGATTATATGTTATTCGAGTCAATATTAAATTTAGGTGATAAAAGAATCAACGATAAAGATTTGGTATTTGTTTTTTTTTTATTTGTTATTAACACTGTGCAACACGAAAATTATTAACCATATTCTGTCACCGCAGTGTGATATAACACCAAAAACGAGAAGACACGTGTCTCGCCGTCTTTCCTTATCTCATCAACTTTCGCGGTTATAGGCCTCCAAAGGTTTGAGGCTTTGATGTAAAAAGGGTCATTTAGTCAGGACTATATCTTCCAAACCGTTAGGAAATTTGAGTTTATCTCAGAAGCAAAGTTGTAGCTCTTGTCTTAAAGAACAAAAATTGTGAACACATATAACCCATCAAACTTCATCTGCAAGGTCAAAATCGCCATGATCAAATTTATTTTAAAATTTTTCTCAAGTTTTGTTATACAGCTATCAAACCGATCATTGATGCCTTTGCTACGCTATTGTGGTTGATTGTTTTCTTGAATTTTGAAGGGTTTAATATCTATGGTGCAGAAGCCGAGAAAAGAGGATAAACATCGCAATTGTTTTGCTATTTTGACCATTAAGACCAGTTCCTTCAGGGTTCGTATAATGTAGAAAGATGTTTATTGAGATCTGAGGTACATTTTTGTAGTTGGTTGTTTGCTTCAAATTTGATCGGTTTGATAGCTGTATAACAAAACTTGAGAAAAATTTTAAAAAGAAATTTGACCATGGCGATTTTGACCTTGCAGGTGAAGTTTGATGCGTTATATGTGTTCACAATTTTTGTTCTTTAAGACAAGAGCTACAACTTTGCTTCTGAGATAAATCAAATTTCCTAACGGTTTGGAAGATATAGTCCTGACTAAATGACCCTTTTTACATCAAAGCCTCAAACCTTTGGAGGCCTATAACCGCTAAAGTTGATGAGATAGGGAAAAACGGCGAGACACGTGTCTTCTCATTTTTGGTGCTCTATCACACTGTGGAGTCAGAATATGGTTAATAAAACATGACTCAAAAAATTACACACAGTGTAATCAAATAAGTGAAGAGGGTTCGTGTAATTGTTGACATCAGTCATACGTTACGATATGCAGTTACCAACATCTATATATATAAAAGAGCTCAGTGAGTGAGTGAGTGAGTGAGTGAGTGACTGAGTGACTGACATATCATCGCCCAGACGAAACCGCTGAAGCTAGAAAGTTGAAATTTTGACTGTGGGTTGCTGTCGGTGTGTAGGGGTGAGATAAGGCTGGGTTTTTGGAAATTCGACCTAGAAGGGTACGAAAAGTACTAAAAGGTACTAAATATGGTACCCTTTGTATTAGGCAAACGGGAAGAGCTAGAATTCTGAAATTTGGAATGAGGGTAACTGATGGAGAGTTAGAAAGATGTACCAAAGGGTTTTTGGAAATTCGACCTATAAGTGTACGAAAAGTTACGAAATTTGGTACCAATTGTATATTTTGAGCGGATATAGCTACAATCTTCATATTTGGTATGGGAATCAAGGTTGGGAAGTGGCGTTGATATAAGGACATGATTTTGGAAGTTCGTACTTATGTGTACGAGTAGTACTAAATGGTACTAAATTTGGTACAATTTGGATTTGGGTGAACGGATAGAGCTGAAAACCTGAAATTTGAAATTTAGATTACCGTTGAAGTGTACGATTGAGATATCGGGGTAGTTTTGGAAATTCATACTTATGTGTACGAAAAGTACTAAATGGTACCAAATTTGGTACAATTTGGATTTAGATAGACATGGAAACCAGAAATTTGGAATTAATATTACTGATGGAGTGAAGGATTGAGGTAGTTTTGGAAATTCTTACTTATGGGTACGAAAAGTAGTAAACGGTACTAAATTTGGTACAAATTGGATTTGGGTGAACGGATAGAGCTGGAATCCTGAAATTTGGAATTTAATTACTTTTGGAGTGTACTAGCAAAATGCCCGCTACTTCGTATGCGGAAAAGGAATAATATACAAATAAACAATATTTAATATGGAGAAAACTGAAAATTTTGATGTACTAAAAAGACCTCTACACTTCAACAGCGGCCTACATTTTAAATTCCCAGTAAAATATTCGATGAAAAATCATGAGTTGAATCATGGGTGCAAGTGATCTGGCATGTCATCTTTTTGTCATTTTCACTCAAGAATTTTATATGAGCGTGACCCCGAAAAGATGACGTTCTTTTTTGGATCCTAAGCATGTCATTTTAACCAATGCATTGACATGTCATTTTCACCAATGCTTTGGTATGTCATTTTAACCAATGCATTGACACGTCATTTTTACCCATTCTTTGACATTTCATTTTAACCAATGCTTTGACATGTCATTTTCACCAACCCCTTGGCATGACATTTTCATGTCTTGTTTGGAAAATGGAAATGCTCTATTGAAATATGGACAAACAAAACTCTTTATTAATTCAAACGAATTCACGAAATAACTACAATTAATTGATCAGCAAAATGTTTACATCCAAAATTGCAATATAATCACCACCGCTGCAACGCAAAAGATTAGTTCCTCCGTTCTCCGCAACTGATATTCTTTCATCTTACAAAAGGTTTTTTCTAATATCTTCCCATAACCAGTTCAGATTTCGACATGGACTCCAAATGCACTCCTTTAAGTATTTTTATTTCGTAAATTACTTTTATTTTATAATTTTGTTATTTTATAATAACATTTTGGAAATTTATACTCTTTTGTTTAGTGACGAAAATATGTAGGGATCTACAACCCGGCTTGCTTTAGGGATCTCTAAGAACAAAATGAAACGAACGGGGAGGAGAGACTTTTTCTGGAAAATACCATTTATGCTTAATAAATTTATTTTTAATTGTTTCTTTCCAAAAGCCGTTTCTTCTTTATTTTCAGATTATTGTTTCTTTTCGTTTCGGACTTTTTTCAAATTCCAAGAAGCGATATTTGATTGCTTTCGTTCTATGTCAGATTTAGAACAGACAAGGGATCTTTTAAAATAGCAATGTGTGCAGTCCGATTCTATTTTTAGCTCGATGATTGGGACTTCATTTTTATTGCAGACATTTCGAGCTTCATACAATACCAATTGTTTAGAAGTTTTAGTTGTCTGATATGCAGGAAATGTAATATGCCATTTAGATATGACACCATTAGCCGGATTTAGCCCATTATCAGGTTTTATTTGCTAAATCCAGCCAAAATCTACCAGATTTCCCATACAAAAATAAATCCTCCTATTGAGTGGATTTGTTTTAAATCTGGCATAAATCCTCGTATACAACTCTGTTTTTTGCAACATGTTGCTAGAAAATACAAAAAGTTGCAAGCTGGCACAAGAAACAAGGTAGATGCATCGGTGAATTGCTACACTAAAAATAATTTAAAATGTAAAAATTTGTAAACAAGGCGTAGAAATTAAATTTGTTTTGATGTACAAAGTTGATTTTAATCAACAAATTAGCAAATAAAACCTGATAATGAGCTAAATCCGGCTAATGAAGTCATATCTAAATGGGCCATAATATTTATGATGTCTAAACGATAAAATAATTCGTTTATTTATTTTAGATGGGCAAACTGCGATAAAATAATCTTTATTCGCTCTTTACTTAGCATTAGTAGCATAATGTGCTAACATTTTCAGTATTAAACAATAAATTTGTAATTTGACTTATGTTTTTTGAGACGAATTCTATTTACAAAAAATTCTTTTGACTTTTCAAATTCGTTCAGATGGGCTAATGCATCTACCTTGGTAATTGTGCTATGAAGAAAAATCAGCTGACTGCCATTTAAATCCTCCAAAATGTATATCTAAATGCAATGAGATTTGTACTGGATTTATTAAATCCAGTCGAGGATTTATGGCTAGTCTAAGTGTTCCAGAACCTGCAAGAATCTACTAATTTTTACTACGATAACAATTTTTCCTTTATGTTATCGAAAAAAAATAGGGGTTTTAATTTTTATTTTCTTTTTATTATTCCAATATTTCGACTGTATTCTTCAGTCATCTTCAGGGAAATAATTGTTGAGAAAAGCGGCAGGTTTGTTACACCGTCGATGCTAAACTTTAACAAACCTGCCGCTTTTCTCAACAATTATTTCCCTGAAGATGACTGAAGAATACAGTCGAAATATTGGAATAATAAAAAAAAAATAAAAATTAAAACCCCAATTCTTTTAATTTTGACTTTAAGCCAAAAGAACCAAAACGAATAAAAATTAAAGACAAGTCAACAATAACAACAACACGAAAAAAAATAGTAAAATTAGTAGATTTTTGCAGTTATGGAACATACCAAAATGAAAATAAACAGGCGTGTAAATAAAAACACAAACATAATCTCTATTGAATCGATGGAATGGGTACAAATGCTGATGAAAAGAACGGATCTTTCACGACTTCCTGTGCATTGTCTCAAATCCTAATGAAAATATCGGATCTTTCACGACTTCCTTTGAACCAATACAAAAGATGACATGAAATCACGTCATCGCAAAGAACCCATTCCTTCAAATTTTGCTGGGTTCCAGTCCATGTTTTATTAGAACGGTATGGGTATTCTAAAAATGTTATCCACATTTTCCAACCGAATTTTGGAATTTGTGATATCAAAATGTAGAAAACCATTATTCAGAAGATGTTACCCTATATAATACATAGTTAATTTTTGAGACATTTTATTTTAGGCCTTTTTTTCTCAGGATGTAAAACCTTCTTGTAAAACATTAGCCGCATAAATCTACCTTTTTCAAATGAACTTACTATAACGTTCAGAATATACAACAACGATAAAAACAATTTTATTGAAAAGGTACGTTTAACTTTTTGATTGTAGTACATTATTTAGAAACCGAATTCGTTTTAACCTATTCATTCATTCATTTAAGGGCGGATTTAAATAAATATTCTGATCCAATCTCAACAGTGATCCTCATAACAAATTTCATTTATCGATTCACCCAATACCATTGCTTCAATATTGAGTATTATTTAATACTTCTAGTATACTTATTGCACGACCCTCTCTAACAATGAAACTGACAAATCAATATTATATCAGAATTTCACTTCTAATCGTTACCCCAATACCAAATTTATTGCAATTTTGTACCTTTCACGCACTTATGATATAATTTCATCTTCATTGCTACACCCAACGTCAAATTTAATAGCATTTAGTACATTTCGTATTTCTCAATAAATCATCCAGCCCTCAGCCTAATTTTAGAATTTGTATGCATTTAACAAAATCCGTATCTAAACACCAACACAATCCCTCTTACAACAATTCGAAATCCCACCTATGTATATGGTACCAAATTTAGTACTTATAGTATGTATAAGTTTCAAAAATTACTTCCTTTTATCCAAAACTATATCCCAACCGCGATTTAGTATTTTTCGAATACATTAGTACGAATTTCCAAAACTTTCTCTCTATCTCCACTCTAAACGTCAACTGCTATACTAATACCGAATTTCACAATTTCATTTCTACCCCTTTACACAATAACAATTTGGACCAAATTCTGTGCCATTTAGTAATACACTTTTTGTACTTATATCCACAACCACATCCATATCTAAACCCAACAAACAAACCGCGGCTATAATGCCAAATTTCCGAATTCCACCTCTATTCATAATACCATTAATACTTTTCGTATGAAAGTACGAATTTCAATAACTATCTCCAACAGTAATTGCGAATTTCAGGATTCCACCTCTATCCGTCCACCCAAATTTAAATTGTACCAAATTTAGTACCATTTAGTACTTTCCGTACCCATAAGTAAGAATTTCCAACACTAAGTCAATCCTACAGTCCAACAGTAATCTTAATTCCAAATTTCAGGATTCCAGCTCTGTTCGTTCCCCAAAATCCAAATTGTACCAATTTTAGTACTTATCGTACCCATAAGTACGAATTTCCAAAACTTCCTCAATCCTACACTCCAACAGTAACCTTAACACGAAATTTCAGGATTCCAGCTGTATCCGTCCACCCAAATATAAATTGTACCAAATTTAGTACCATTTAGTACATTCCGTACCCATAAGTACGAATTTCCAAAACTACCTCAATCCTACACTCCATAAGTAATCTTAGTTATAAATTTCAGGATTCCAGCTCTATCTGTTCACCCAAATCCAAAATGTACCAAACTTAGTACCATTTAGTACTTTCCGTACCCATAAGCACGAATTTCCGAAACTACCTCAATCCTACACTCCATAAGTAATCTAAATTTCAAATTTCAGGATTACAGCTCTACCCTTCCACCTAAATTTAAATTGTACCAAATTTAGTACCATTTAGTACTTTCCGTACACATAAGTACGAATTTCCAAAACTTCCTCAATCCTACACTCCAATAGTAATCTTAATTCCAAATTTCAGGATTCCAACTCTATCCGTTCACCCAAATATAAATTGTACCAAATTTAGTACATTTTGTACTTTCCGTACCCATAAGTATGAATTTCCAAAACTACCTCAATCCTACACTCCACCAGTAGCCTTAATTCGAAATTTCAAGATTCCAACTCTATCCGTTCAACTAAATTTAAATTGTACCAAATTTAGTACCATTTAGTACTTTCCGTACCCATAAGTACGCATTTCCAAAACTAACTCAATCATACACTCCAAAAGTAATTAAATTCCAAATTTCAGGATTCCAGCTCTATCCGTTCACCCAAATCCAATTTGTACCAAATTTAGTACCGTTTACTACTTTTCGTACCCATAAGTAAGAATTTCCAAAACTACCTCAATCCTTCACTCCATCAGTAATATTAATTCCAAATTTCTGGTTTCCATGTCTATCTAAATCCAAATTGTACCAAATTTGGTACCATTTAGTACTTTTCGTACACATAAGTATGAATTTCCAAAACTACCCCGATATCTCAATCGTACACTTCAACGGTAATCTAAATTTCAAATTTCAGGTTTTCAGCTCTATCCGTTCACCCAAATCCAAATTGTACCAAATTTAGTACCATTTAGTACTACTCGTACACATAAGTACGAACTTCCAAAATCATGTCCTTATATCAACGCCACTTCCCAACCTTGATTCCCATACCAAATATGAAGATTGTAGCTATATCCGCTCAAAATATACAATTGGTACCAAATTTCGTAACTTTTCGTACACTTATAGGTCGAATTTCCAAAAACCCTTTGGTACATCTTTCTAACTCTCCATCAGTTACCCTCATTCCAAATTTCAGAATTCTAGCTCTTCCCGTTTGCCTAATACAAAGGGTACCATATTTAGTACCTTTTAGTACTTTTCGTACCCTTCTAGGTCGAATTTCCAAAAACCCAGCCTTATCTCACCCCTACACACCGACAGCAACCCACAGTCAAAATTTCAACTTTCTAGCTTCAGCGGTTTCGTCTGGGCGATGATATGTCAGTCACTCAGTCACTCACTCACTCACTCACTCACTCACTGAGCTCTTTTATATATATAGATGATTGAGTTAGTTTTGGAAATGCGTACTTATGGGTACGGAAAGTACTAAATGGTACTAAATTTGGTACAATTTAAATTTAGTTGAACGGATAGAGTTGGAATCTTGAAATTTCGAATTAAGGCTACTGGTGGAGTGTAGGATTGAGGTAGTTTTGGAAATTCATACTTATGGGTACGGAAAGTACAAAATGTACTAAATTTGGTACAATTTATATTTGGGTGAACGGATAGAGTTGGAATCCTGAAATTTGGAATTAAGATTACTATTGGAGTGTAGGATTGAGGAAGTTTTGGAAATTCGTACTTATGTGTACGGAAAGTACTAAATGGTACTAAATTTGGTACAATTTAAATTTAGGTGGAAGGGTAGAGCTGTAATCCTGAAATTTGAAATTTAGATTACTTATGGAGTGTACGATTGAGGTAGTTTCGGAAATTCGTGCTTATGGGTACGGAAAGTACTAAATGGTACTAAGTTTGGTACATTTTGGATTTGGGTGAACAGATAGAGCTGGAATCCTGAAATTTATAACTAAGATTACTTATGGAGTGTAGGATTGAGGTAGTTTTGGAAATTCGTACTTATGGGTACGGAATGTACTAAATGGTACTAAATTTGGTACAATTTATATTTGGGTGGACGGATACAGCTGGAATCCTGAAATTTCGTGTTAAGGTTACTGTTGGAGTGTAGGATTGAGGAAGTTTTGGAAATTCGTACTTATGGGTACGATAAGTACTAAAATTGGTACAATTTGGATTTTGGGGAACGAACAGAGCTGGAATCCTGAAATTTGGAATTAAGATTACTGTTGGACTGTAGGATTGACTTAGTGTTGGAAATTCTTACTTATGGGTACGGAAAGTACTAAATGGTACTAAATTTGGTACAATTTAAATTTGGGTGGACGGATAGAGGTGGAATCCTGAAATTCGCAATTACTGTTGGAGATAGTTATTGAAATTCGTACTTTCATACGAAAAGTATTAATGGTATTATGAATAGAGGTGGAATTCGGAAATTTGGCATTATAGCCGCGGTTTGTTTGTTGGGTTTAGATATGGATGTGGTTGTGGATATAAGTACAAAAAGTGTATTACTAAATGGCACAGAATTTGGTCCAAATTGTTATTGTGTAAAGGGGTAGAAATGAAATTGTGAAATTCGGTATTAGTATAGCAGTTGACGTTTAGAGTGGAGATAGAGAGAAAGTTTTGGAAATTCGTACTAATGTATTCGAAAAATACTAAATCGCGGTTGGGATATAGTTTTGGATAAAAGGAAGTAATTTTTGAAACTTATACATACTATAAGTACTAAATTTGGTACCATATACATAGGTGGGATTTCGAATTGTTGTAAGAGGGATTGTGTTGGTGTTTAGATACGGATTTTGTTAAATGCATACAAATTCTAAAATTAGGCTGAGGGCTGGATGATTTATTGAGAAATACGAAATGTACTAAATGCTATTAAATTTGACGTTGGGTGTAGCAATGAAGATGAAATTATATCATAAGTGCGTGAAAGGTACAAAATTGCAATAAATTTGGTATTGGGGTAACGATTAGAAGTGAAATTCTGATATAATATTGATTTGTCAGTTTCATTGTTAGAGAGGGTCGTGCAATAAGTATACTAGAAGTATTAAATAATACTCAATATTGAAGCAATGGTATTGGGTGAATCGATAAATGAAATTTGTTATGAGGATCACTGTTGAGATTGGATCAGAATATTTATTTAAATCCGCCCTTAAATGAATGAATGAATAGGTTAAAACGAATTCGGTTTCTAAATAATGTACTACAATCAAAAAGTTAAACGTACCTTTTCAATAAAATTGTTTTTATCGTTGTTGTATATTCTGAACGTTATAGTAAGTTCATTTGAAAAGGTAGATTTATGCGGCTAATGTTTTACAAGAAGGTTTTACATCCTGAGAAAAAAAGGCCTAAAATAAAATGTCTCAAAAATTAACTATGTATTATATAGGGTAACATCTTCTGAATAATGGTTTTCTACATTTTGATATCACAAATTCCAAAATTCGGTTGGAAAATGTGGATAACATTTTTAGAATACCCATACCGTTCTAATAAAACATGGACTGGAACCCAGCAAAATTTGAAGGAATGGGTTCTTTGCGATGACGTGATTTCATGTCATCTTTTGTATTGGTTCAAAGGAAGTCGTGAAAGATCCGATATTTTCATTAGGATTTGAGACAATGCACAGGAAGTCGTGAAAGATCCGTTCTTTTCATCAGCATTTGTACCCATT